>NW_021145432.1:12070-40132 GCF_002837175.3 Physeter macrocephalus | reverse complement strand
TGCGTTAATATACGATATTTGTTTTTCTCTTTCTGACTTACTTCACTCTGTATGACGGTCTCTAGATCCATCCACGTCTCTACAAGTGACCCAATTTCGTTCCTTTTTGTGGCTGAGTAATATTCCATTGTATGTATGTACCACATCTTCTTTATCCATTCGTCTGTCGATGGGCATTTAGGTTGCTTCCGTGTCCTGGCTATTGTAAATAGTGCTGCAGTGAACATCGGGGTGCGTGTGTCTTTTTGAATTATGGTTTTCTCTGGGTATATGCCCAGCAGTGGGCTTGCTGGGTCATATGGTAGTTCTATTTTTAGTTTTCTAAGGACTCTCCATACTGTTCTCCATAGCGGCTGTATCAATTTACATTCCCACCAACAGTGCAAGAGGGTTCCCTTTCCTCCACACCCTCTCCAGCATTTGTTGTTTGTAGATTTTCTGATGATGCCCATTCTAACTGGTGTGAGGTGACACCTCATGGTAGTTTTGATTTGCATTTCTCTAATAATTAGTGATGTTGAGCAGCTTTTCATATGCTTCTTGGCCATCTGTATGTCTTCTTTGGAGAAATGCCTATATAGGTCTTCTGCCCATTTTTGGATTGGGTTGTTTGTTTTTTTAATATTGAGCTGCATGAGCTGTTTATATGTTTTGGAGATTAATCCTTTGTCCGTTGATTCATTTGCAAATATTTTCTCCCATTCTGAGGGCTGTCTTTTCGTCTTGTTTGTAGTTTCCTTTGCTTTGCAAAAAGCTTTTAAGTTTCATTAGGTCCCGTTAAATTTTATTTTTTGAATAGATAGTATAGCCCTCCATATCTGTGGTTCCTCCACATCTGCAGATTCAACTGACCATGGACCACGTGGTACCGTAGTATTTATTGAGAAATATCTGCATATAAATGGATTCATGCAGTTCAAACCTGTGTTGTTCAAGGGTCAACTGTAATTCACCTAGTTCAAAATTCAAAAGCTACAGAAGTATCTCTTTCCTACTCCCGTCCTTTGGCTACCTAGCTCCCTCCCTGGGGATAAGTGATATTTATTTTATAAATTATTTTATGTGCACACAAATTACATATGTATGTATATATACATGCACATGTATATACACACGAACGCCTTTTTTCCTTTTCCTTTTAAGGAAAGTAGTTGTTTTTTTTTTTTTTAATTGAAGTATATTTGATTTACAATGTTGTGTTAATTTCTGCAGTACAGCAAAGTGACTCAGTTATACATATATCTACATTCTCTTAACTTTATATATACTCTTTTCCACTATGGCAGTTCCCTGTGCTATACAGTAGGACCTGTTGTTTATCCGTTCTCTATATAAAAGCTTACATCTGCTAACCCCAGCCTCCCACTCCATCCCTCCTCCAACCCCCTCCCCCTTGGCAACCACCAGTCCGTTCTCTATGTCTGTGATTCTGTTTCTCTCCGTCCGTGATTCTGTTTGTTACATAGATTCATTTGTGTCCTATTTTAGATTCCACATATAAGTGATACCATATGATATTTGTCTTTCTCTTTCTGACTTACTTCACTTAGTATGATAATCTCTACTTGCATCCATGCTGCTGCATAAGGGAAGTAGTTTCTTATACATGACATTCTGTACCTTATTTTTGTCCACTTAATAAATCTTGGAAGAGTTCGTCCAAATCAGTACCTAAAGAGCTTCCCGCCCCCCACCCCTTTATTCGCTGCATAATATGTCCTTGTGTGGAAGTACCATAATTTATTCACTAAAAAAAATTGAGATATAATTGACATATGCCATTATATTAGTTTCAGGTGTACGACATAATGATTTGATATTTTGTACATTTTGTGAAATGGTCACCCCGATAAGTTTAGTTAATATCTGTCACCATACATAGTTATACCTTTTTTTTTCCTGTGAGAACTTTTGAGAGCTGCTCTTTTAGCAACTTTCATATATGCAGTACGGTATTAACTGTAGTTACTATGCTATACATAAAATCACCGTGACTTATTTATTTTATAACTGGAAGTGTATACCTTTTGACTCTCTTCACCCTTTTCACCCCCCATAATTTATTCAGGTTCCATAATGATGGGTATTTAGGTTGTTTCTAGTATTATGCTGTTAGCAGCAGCTTAATTCTAATGTACGGGATTTGGAATTGGTGGTCCTGAACGATCTGAAAAAAAAAGTAAGACTTTCAAAGGAGCATAAACATTATTGGGCTATAAGAGGATATATATAATTTTTTTTTCACAGTTGGTAAACTTTTATGAAGTTTATGAAGAACAGAAAGGGCTTATGGCCCTTCTACTTTATCTCTTGGGAAAATCTTTTGCAGTATTTCAGAAGCTTCTCCATTCTACCTTGCTAAGGCTGTAACCTCTCTTTTCTTCATTTTACTGTCTTGCAACTGTATATGCATCAGTAAAAGGGGTTAAAAGAAAACATACTGTCTCTTCATCCTTCTCTTGTGATAACAGCTCCATCCTACATTTTTCTTTAGTTACTTTGACTGCTAATCTAAACATAATTACGAGGAACCATGTCCTGTCAATTAATGTCTTTTAAGCTCTTGGGTCCAAGCAGGCACACCAAGTATTTCAGAGTCCAGTCATGAAAAGGAGCTAGCAGAACGGGGCCTGTGAGGACCAGGGGTAGCTGGTGGTGCCGACGTCAGCACCCCTGAGTCCTGGCCCGCCCTCTGTCCCAGGAGGAAGAGGAGGTAGAACGGGAAATCATAAAACAGGAAGAAAGCGTGGATCCTGACTACTGGGAGAAATTGCTGCGGCACCATTATGAGCAGCAGCAAGAAGATCTGGCCCGCAATCTGGGCAAAGGAAAAAGAATCCGTAAACAGGTCAACTACAATGATGGCTCCCAGGAGGACCGAGGTGTGTGTGGCCGGCCCCGCCCCCCACCCATGGGCCGTTCCACTAGAGCAGTGGGCCCCGCTCATCTGCCCTCTCTCCCTCCAGATTGGCAGGACGACCAGTCCGACAACCAGTCCGATTATTCAGTGGCCTCAGAGGAAGGTGATGAAGACTTTGATGAACGTTCAGAAGGTGAGGGCTATGCCTTTCTGCTGGATTGTTAAAATATTGCCTTGTCTAATATCCCTATCGGGGTTGCTCACGCATCCTCTTCTTCTTGCAGCTCCCCGCAGGCCCAGTCGCAAGGGCCTGCGGAATGATAAAGATAAGCCATTGCCTCCTCTGTTGGCCCGTGTTGGTGGGAATATTGAAGTACGTACCGTTCCGTTCTAGGGAAGGTTGGGTGAGTGCTGCTGTCGGGTCTTTGGTGGAGTAAGGTCTACTCCTTCTCTCACCTAGGTTCCTTCTCCCCCCAGGTTCTTGGCTTTAATGCTCGTCAGCGAAAAGCCTTTCTTAATGCGATTATGCGATACGGGATGCCACCTCAGGATGCTTTTACCACCCAGTGGCTTGTGAGAGATCTGCGAGGCAAGTCAGAGAAGGAGTTCAAGTAAGTTGAGAGCTGGAATGACTGATGTAGAGCGAGGGCTTTTAGTCTCTGGTCACCCCACAGTACTAGTGCAGGCTGTGCAGGAAACCGGCTGTCTCCTCTGCTGACGTTGGCAAGTGAAGCTGTTAGTAATGGGGTTCCTTGTACTCCTAGCTTCCCTGGAAGAGGACCTGGGACATGGTGTGGGGTCTGGAGACCAGCTTTCAGCACGATGGTGGGCTTTACCTCAAATGGAGCCATAGTTGTTGTCTGGGGTGATGCCTGACCGCGGGTGGGAAAGAATCTGATCTAGGAGTTGGCATGATTGCCGTTTAACCCATTTCTCTATCTGTTTACTACAGGGCTTACGTCTCTCTTTTTATGCGGCATTTATGTGAGCCGGGAGCAGACGGGGCCGAGACCTTTGCTGATGGTGTACCCCGAGAAGGCCTGTCTCGCCAGCACGTCCTTACTAGGATTGGTGTCATGTCCTTGATTCGCAAGAAGGTGAGCCCTGAACCTCCCTCCATTGTTCAGGGGTTTCTAGGTGAAACTGGAGAGCCAACAGGAAAGGAACCTAGATGGAATTGGGTCTTCAGCATCTTGTCCCATTGCTGCAGGTTCAGGAGTTTGAACATGTTAATGGGCGCTGGAGCATGCCCGAACTTGCGGAAGTAGAGGAAAACAAGAAAATGTCACAGCCAGGGTCACCTTCCCCAAAGACTCCCACACCCTCCACTCCAGGGGACACACAACCCAATACTCCTGCACCTGCCCCACCTGCTGGTAAGTCTGCCTGGACTGTTGTTTTCTCTCCTCTTCTTCTTGTCCTGGCCTTTGCTTTTTCTGCTTCCCTGTACTCAGTTCTGACAGGGGAGTCTGGCAGGACACACAGCAATCTCCCTCTCAGTTTAGGAGGGCTGTCCTAAGAATAGGGCTGGCTCTTAAAGGCACGAGAGGACAGTTTAAGATGAGACAAACTGAGAAGGTGTGACCTTCTCTCTGATCTGGGACCTTCCTCCTAATGAATGTCTATTATTGGTGTGCAGAGGATGGGATAAAAATAGAGGAAAATAGCCTCAAAGAAGAAGACAGTGCAGAAGGAGAAAAGGAAGTGAAATCTGCAGCCCCTGAAGCCACTGTTGAGGTAAGAGACGGGGGTGACTGGATGCCACACCAAAGGCAGATGGATAAGCCTGTTCTTCCTCTTGGGTGCTGGCCTGTCTGCTTCAGCTTCTTTCTTCTTTCCTTTGAAGTGTACACAGCCCCCTGCCCCTGCCTCAGAGGATGAAAAGGTCCTTGTTGAGCCTCCCGAGGGAGAGGAGAAAGTGGAAAAGGCAGAGGTCAAGGAGAGAACAGAGGAACCAATGGAGACAGATCCCAAAGGTATGCACATTTTCACACACTACAGATCCCTGTGAACCGCAGTTGCTCTTGGACTTGCGGCCCGGCTGGAGGGAAGTCCAGAGGAAGTGACACACTGAAGAACCTTGTACCCTTGATTTTAAACTGCGGGCTTTTTCTCTCTCAAGACATCTTTCATGACTTTCATCATCAAGATTTAGGTTCAGGATATAGTGTAGAGCAGAGGAGAATACACTTCCTTAGATATGCTCTCAGTGCCATCTGTTCTCCCAGGTATTGCTGACGTGGAGAAGGTGGAGGAGAAGTCAGCAGTCGATTTGACTCCCATTGTGGTGGAGGACAAAGGTGGGTGTTTGGAGAAGCTGACTGTGCTTTTAAAAGGACTCTAAAGCTGAAAGGAAGGACTTTATCTCTCGGACACCCCTCCACCCCCAGGTTCCCCCATCCATACCCATATAATCATTTTATCCCAAGCTAAAAGACTCCACCTCTCCCCACATGTGGCTGTCAGTGGGCCAGTGGCACCTTTTCCTGGGTTTAAGAACACTTCTGTGGAGAAAGGGTGGAGGTGGATGGGTATCTTGTAGCATATGGTGCTTTGTATGGGTAAGGGCTATGGTGCTGGCTTCTGTCTGGAGCTGACGTTTTTCTTCTGCGTGTCCTGTAGAGGAGAAGAAAGAAGAAGAAGAGAAAAAAGAGGTGATGCTTCAGAATGGAGAGACCCCCAAGGACCTGAATGATGAGAAGCAGAAGAAAAATATTAAACAGCGTTTCATGTTCAACATCGCAGATGGTGGTTTTACTGGTATGAAAAAGAGGGGCCCACTGGGGTTAGATGGATTCGAGGTGAGATCAGGGTTCTTGTCAGAAACCCGGGTACAGAAACTTCACCTCTCCTAGAGAGAATGCCAGGCTGACCGCACACCCCTCTGGGGTCCATGTTAGAAAGCCAGAGGCATATTAGGTCGGTACCCGGGGATCAGGAATAAACAGCTCTGTGAATTCTCACAGATGTTTGCCTCCCCTTCTCTCCCCAACCCTCCCTAAATTCCTCTTCAGAGTTGCACTCCCTTTGGCAGAATGAGGAGCGGGCAGCCACAGTCACCAAGAAGACTTACGAGATCTGGCACCGACGGCATGACTACTGGCTGCTGGCCGGCATCATCAAGTATCCTTCGCCTGAGTTGGGGCCGAGGTCCTTGGGGAAGGTTTCTGAGGGTCCACAGTTTGAAGTTCTTAATTTCCTTGTTTCGTTTTTCCTGAGCAATTAATTTTCCAATAGCCATGGCTATGCCCGCTGGCAGGACATCCAGAATGACCCACGCTATGCTATCCTCAATGAGCCTTTCAAGGGTGAAATGAACCGTGGCAATTTCTTAGAGATCAAGAATAAGTTTCTAGCCCGAAGGTTCAAGGTGAGCAGGACGGGGAGGAATACAGCGTTTGAAGTGGCAGCCTTTAAAGCGCAGAAGGGACTGAAGGAGGGAGTCTGCTCACTCAGCCATGCCGATTATCGTGTTCTCCTGTGCGCTTCGCTTTGTATTCTGTGAAAGGCTTTGCTCCCAAGTATCTTAAATATTAGAGATCAACACGTACAGACCTGAAGGTTAACCAGTTGGTTAAGGGCTGAAGATGACTGTGCCTGGCGCATGACACAGACCAGTGCCGGGGGCGCGCTGGGGGAACACGGTAGGCTGGAGCGTTCAGAAAAGATACAGAGGTGGGACTGAATTGGATCTCTGAGGAGGCAGGGCTGCCAGCGGGCTGGTGGTACTTTGTTCTGGGTCTGTGTGGATGAAGGGCGGGGTAGACGCAAAGGTGTAGAGCTCCATTTTCTGAATCACTAGGGCTGATACGCCCAGGACGTAGGAAGGACGAAGGGGAGTTTTCCTCAGGAATTCAGCAAATGCATATTAAGGGCACCTTGCGTGCAGACCATCATAATGGGATACCATGGAGATGAGACACGTGGATCTTAATGCTGAGTATAACTGGGGGAATAAGAAATGTACACTAATAAACCTTCAAACATCATGTGCTAGGTAATGGGTGGGCCAGGGACAGGCCTGGTGCCTGTTCTCAAGGAGCTCTCAGTTTAACGTAGAGGCAGGTGTGTGGTCACATGGATGTCATTCTGTGTGTTGCGAGGGAGACTGCTAAATCCTTAAGAAAGTTCTCCAGAGGGAATGTGGGGAGTGGGGGGAGAGCTCACAAATGCTCCAGGGAGAAGACGGCATTGGAATGAAGTTTTGGTGAATGTAATAGAGATTGCCGGATAGAAACGGAAGGCCCTTTGATCAAAAGAATTAGGTTAGGCAAAGACAGAGCCTGTAGAGCTTATGGTGTTTGGAAACAGCAAATAGTCCAGGTGGGGTGTAGAAGACACTTGTGTTGGTGGTGGTGGGAGGCACGTTGGAGAGAGAAGTAAGGCTGGAGGTCGGTAGGTAGGTTCTTGGCACCAGATAAGAGAGTTTGGACTTTACCTTATAGTTCATGGGCAGCCATTGAGGGTTTGCGAAGGGTTTTGATACAACCAAGGGAAACTGAAACAGAACATTCATGAGATTACAGAACTGTGATATAGTCATGAGGTAGTAAGGGCTCATCCGTGATGCTGGTTGTGGAAAATGAGAAGGATAAGATAAAGGGAACTAGGGGACTTCCCTGGTGGTCCAGTGGTTAAGACTCTGCGCTCCCAATGCAGGGGGCCCGGGTTTGATCCCCGGTCAGGGAACTGGATCCCCCATGCCACAACTGAGATCCAGCGTGCTGCAACTAAGACCCGGTGCAGCCAAATAAACAAACACTAAATAAATAAATAAATAAATAAATAAATAAATAAAAGATAAGGGGAATGACACACCCAGGAATTTACAGGATTTACTGATTTACTGTAGGGGTCAGCAAACTTTTTCTATTAAGGGGCCAGAGTAATTCAGGCTTTGTGAGACACCGACACTCAACTCTGTCATAGTGTGCAAGCAGCCATAGGTGATAAGTATGAAGATGTTCCAGTAAAACTTTATTTATCGACACTAAAATGTGAACTTCATAAAATTCGTACGAAGCGTTATAAACTATTATTTTGATTTTTCTTCAGCCGTTTAAAAATGAAGAACCCATTCTTAGCTCTTGGGCCAGCCAAAAACAGGCAGTGGCCCAGATCTGGCCCACAGGCCATAGTTTGCTGACCCCTGAGTTACTTTATTGAATTTGAGATACAAAGGAGTGAGACTCCAAAAATAACTGAAGTTCTGAGTCTGAGTCACTGAGAAAGTTAAATTATCATTGGCAGATCAGGGAAGTGAGGAGAGGGAGCAGTTTGTAGAAAAAAAGTTAAGTTCCATTTTAGACAAGTCATTTGGTGTTTTTCACAAGTAAATATCCTCCCAGTACTCCCACCACCATTAAACAAGTGGGATCAAAGCGATCAACCATGCACGAGTGGGATCAGAACCATCAGTGCTTGAGACACATGTCTGAAAAACACCAGCTCATCTGCATAGAGGTGCTGGCTGATGCCAGGAGGGGAGAGAGCTCTTGGGAGAACGCTGCTCCTGGAGAAAGCTCATAGTTTGGGGCAAGAGGGAGGGGAGTTGGTGAAGGAGACAGGGTGGTATATAGCTTGAAAGTAGGTGCTTGGTCTGTTTGGGGATAAGTTAGTAGGCCTGAATGGAGCCAGGTCTTCTGGAAGAAACAACAGTCCATTATTCTCATACTGTCCTTTTTCCTGACCCCTAGTGGATTCATTCTTTTTAAGAACCAGTGGATACTTGAGTAATATAAGTCTCGTAAGTCATGAATCAACATTCTGTCCCTTGGAATTTATTTCAAAGGTCGTTTTACACAGCTCCATCAGGTAACATGGGCAAGTGTTCGTTGCATTATGATTTTTGGCGGCGGGGCCTGGAGGCAACCTAGATGTTTGACGTTGGGAGTGTGGGTAGGTAAAATGTGGATTCACATCACCGAGCATTAGGAAACAGCTGGCAGCAACAGAGTACACATTTTGTAACATAAATGGACCTTTTTTAAGAAAGATATGTAGCGGGGAAATGAAAGAGCATTTTATAATGTACAGAAAAACATTCTGTAAATGAGAAATGTGCACATGAAACAATACTGTCTTCAAGAAAACCCACAAAAAGACACACAGTAGGTATATTAGAAGGGTTGCCTATTGAGGAAGGAAAGGAATGGGAGGGAGATATAGAGATGAAAGAAAAGAAACAACAGGAATAATTTTAGAGAGTAAAACAACTTAAGTGATAGGGTAGATGGACTGCCATGCCACCGTTAAGTCATCTGTATTCTGTAATAACCTAAACGGGAAAAGAATTTGAAAAAGAATGGGGGGAAAAAAGTCATCTTTTATAAAGAGCAGCTAATAACAAGGGAAGAGCCTTACTATGTAGCTTTAAGTGAAAACAATATAAATACATATACGGAATCTTAATTTTGTAAAAAGCACGTAACAAAAAACCTCAAAATGTTAACAGTATCTCTCGGAGGTGGAATTGTGATTTTAATTCTTTATACATTCTGTATTTTCTAAATTGAGGATTTATCATTTTTGTATAAGAGTGAATCAATAGGGCTTCCCCGGTGGCGCAGTGGTTGAGAGTCCGCCTGCCGATGCAGGGGACGCGGGTTCGCGCCCCGGTACGGGAAGATCCCGCGTGCCGCGGAGCGGCTGGGCCCGTGAGCCACGGCCGCTGAGCCTGCGCGTCCGGAGCCTGTGCCCCGCGACGGGAGAGGCCACAGCAGTGAGAGGCCCGCGTACCGCAAAAAAAAAAAAAAAAAAAGTGAATCAATAAAGGGTAAAGAGCTTTAAAAACACAGACCTTCAAAGTGGGGTGAAAAAGGCAATGGAATGTTGAACTGGCCAGGTGTGGGTTCTGAGAGGCCCATGAGAAATGAGCAAAGTGAGTGTCAGTCCAGCTGCCGTCTCCTGGTTCTCTCTTGTCCAGCTCTTAGAACAAGCCCTGGTGATTGAGGAGCAGCTGCGCCGGGCGGCTTACCTGAACATGTCAGAGGACCCCTCTCACCCTTCCATGGCCCTGAACACCCGCTTTGCTGAGGTGGAGTGTTTGGCAGAGAGTCATCAGCACCTGTCCAAGGAGTCGATGGCGGGAAACAAGCCAGCAAATGCGGTCCTGCACAAAGGTAGCCAGTGGCTCCCCTGCCTCCTGTGGACTTGGCCTCCTTCCTCCTCTGCCCCTCCCCGACACACACCTACTTCTCAGGTCTGAGCCTTTTTTGGAGCCCCTTTCTTTGTCTGGGAGTTGAGGGTGTGCTGGGGATCCTTGCGTTCCTTCTTAGGAAGCTAACATCTTAGAGACAGTCAAGGACGGTACTTCTTTGCTTTTTAACTCTTGAATGTATTCCAGTTCTTGGAGGTGGAAAGCAAAGGAGAATACTATAGTGTGATCTGGGATAGTTTAGAGGTAACAAGGTGACTTAAGATCTTGTCAAATTCTAGACTGCGTTTAACATTCTGTTTTTAATTAAAGTTACGACATTGTGAGGGGGATGGAGGGTGAAATGAGGAAAAGAAAGCTGTTATAAAGGAAGAGGGAGACAGCTCCAAAGGCGCAGAGGAAAGACAGTGAAGAGGAAGCAATAGGAATAGCTATTGAAGAAGTGGGGGAAATAGAGACAATACGGATCAAGGGACAGTTGGCTTTAGAAAGCACAGAATCATGGACAGTTGGAATATGAGGGACAGGAATTTGAGTGCGGTGGAGCCAGGTCAGGCGACAGTGACAAAAGACAGTACTCCAGCACATCAGTCACTTGGTCATTGAGAAGTAATGGGTGGGTGGGTGGGGGGGGGGGTCCACTTAATGGGGTGGGGGGGGGGGGTCCACTTAATGGGAAGGTGGACCTCAGTCTTGACCACCATGGCTCACCGCCTCTTTTTCTTCCCCCCTGCAGTTCTGAAACAGCTAGAAGAACTGCTGAGTGACATGAAAGCCGATGTGACTCGACTCCCAGCTACTATTGCCCGAATTCCCCCAGTTGCTGTGAGGCTACAGATGTCAGAGCGTAATATTCTCAGTCGCCTGGCAAACCGGGCACCTGAACCACCTCCACAGCAGGTATAGGACCATTTTCGTCTGGCCAGCTCTTCCAACGGAGCCATTCTAGAACTTTAACTCTGCTGTCTGTCCCTAGCTTTACATCCTGGGCAGGTGGGGCTGGCTTACCAGTGAGTTCCCTTGGGATCAGGTGGGTTCCTGGAGTCTGGAATTCTGACTCCCTTGGCTTTCTCTTCCTATAGGTAGCCCAGCAGCAGTGAAGATCCAGATTGATGATACCACCTCCACCGCTGAGCAGTGACCTTCCTCACTTTCCCTTGCCCAGCTTCTCCCCTGGGGGCCTGAGAGACCCTCTCCTTCCTTCTGCCCCATCTTCCAAGTTGTAGAGGAACAGCCCCACTGAGCGCTGGGGGAGGGGAGGGAGTGAGGGGCAGTGGTGCCCTTCCTGCTGGAGAGACATGCAGCAGTAGCGCCGGCGCCATCTGCGGGGAGCTGGCGGGCTGGCCTTCTGGGCCCTGGCTTCTCCCCACGGTAACGTCTGTTACACACAAACTGTTGCGGGTTCCCAACAGGCTTGAAGAAAATGATCAGAATTTCTTCCTCCTTTTGGTTTTATTTTGTTGGTTTATTTTGTGTTTTTTCTCCTTTTTTGGGGGGTATTCACAGTGGGCCGGGCCCCTGGGTGAGACACAGCTACCTCTGTTGGCATCTTTTTAATACCAGGAACCCAGCGGCTCCAGCCCCTGAGTGGCTAGAATTAAATAAAGTGGAAAAAAAAAAAAAAAACAACAACCAAAAGCATAAAAAACCACAGCAAATTTCTTGACGAAAATTGAAAATAAAAGTTTCCTTGTATTTTAGTGCTCTCGTTCAGTGTGGGTGTAGGTGCAGGTGGGTGAGTGCTTCTGATGGGAGCCCTGGGACACGTGTGTTTGGAGACGAAGGGTTTCCTTGTGTCCTGAGATTTCACCAAAGAGCCGAGTTCCCACAGCACGTGCCGCGTGCTGACAAGCCCACCTGTGCACAGCGGGGCCACCGGAGCCCCCGGGTTCACGGCCCACACCGCGGCCTCCTGGCTCCGCGAGGGTGCGGAAGCGGACTTCTCCGGGCTGTGGACGTCGCGCGTATAAAATGAAGGGGTCTTCCTGGCAGAGTTGGGAAGACAAAACCAACGAAGGGCTGGAACAGTTTTAACAGCTAAGCACCCACCTTGCTGTCTATTTGAAGAAAGGCTGAAGTCGGTTTTTCTGTTAACTTGCGTGAATGAAGTCAGGACGCGAGATGCCTTCCTCGCGACCTCCAAGACGGGAACCTGGGCAGAGAGGACTGTTACCTGAGGGGGAGCGCGGGGTCTGGGGTCAAGGAAGAGGGTTTCCGCGTCGCAGGCGTGGGGCCCCCCGATCTTGAGGCGACGTCGGGCAGAGGAGGGCCCGGCTCTGGCGCCTCCGTTCGAGGGAAAGGGGCGGCTTTCGGGTACAGTTTTTCCGACTGAAATCTGCAGTGAGCCGAAAGGCCCACGCCCGGAGGGGAGGGCGGGGAAGCCGAAAAACGCCTTGGGTGCACCGCCTTCTCCGCCCGGGGGGAAAGCATAGCGGTCCGCCCGAGAATCGTGCCCGGCCGCACGGCCCCCGCAACCCCGCGCGGGCCGGGGAAGCAAACGTTCCGGCGAAGCAAACGTTCCGGCTTCCGCGGCGGACCGGAAGACCGGAAGAGGCGGGGCCTCGGCAGGCACGCAGGACGCCTGCGTGAGACGTTTCCGTGGTGCGGCGTCGGAGCGCCTCACCCGGGCCGCACGTGGAGCCCGGCGCCCGCTTCCGAATCCCGTCTCGGGGCTGGATTGGCTTCCAGGTGAGCCGAGGCTTCGGGCGGGTCTGGAGGAATTTGGGGAAGGAAGGGTGAGGCGCTGACCTGGACTGGGGCGTGGGGAGGGTGGGGGGGACGCGATACCTAGGGCGTGGGACCCAGGGCCCGGGGCTCAGCGTGGAGTGGAGGTTTGGCCAGGCCTCGAGGGGCTGTGAAGTCGAGGTTCTGGTGGAGACGATACCCTCTCCAGCTCCATTTCGCTTCGTCTGCGTTCAGCCTTTCCCTTACAACACACGCTCCTCTATTGTCTCCCGTTTTGTTTTCCCTAGTACCATGGGGCGTAAATTGGACCCTACGAAGAAGGAGAAGCGCGGGCCGGGCCGAAAGGCCCGGAAACAGAAAGGTGCCGAGACCGAACTTGCAAAATTCTTGCCTGCAGGTAAGGGTCTGGCGTGCTCCCTCTCCCGATTCTCCAGCTTTTGCGCTATTCTTTTATCTGTAGCCTAACCCTTCCGTTTTCTTAGTCATTTTGTGTGTTCGTTTTCTGTTCAAGTGGAATTGTTCTTTTAATGAGTTACTGGGAAATAAGTAGGAATGAAATACTCTCATTAGCGTTTAGAACTTAGGGAAGATGCGACAGGGACCCAAGTACCCATGCAAGGAGAGGTGTGGTTTAACACTGAGGGAGTTCAGAGGAAGGGGGATCCCACGGAGTTAGAGAGTTTGAAAAGATTTTGTTTGAAAAGATTTTGTGAAGCAGTTGGGTTTTAAAAAATGGGTGACGTTGTAGCAAGTGGAAGTTGGAAGGGGATAGTCCAGTCACTGTGAACTGCATTGTTGAGGGCATGGAGATGGGAAAGCACAGATCTGGTTCCCGCATGGTAAGTAGTCTACTGCATGGAAGACCGGGTGGGAAGGAAGAATGGGCAGGTAGTTTGTGTTGAGCATCATATAAAAGATGTAGTTTACTGAGGTGTTGGCAAATGCTAAACACTATACCGAAGCTTTTGGACACATTGTATCCTCTCATTCTCAGTGTCCTGTGAGAGAGGCCCTGCTAAGGAAGTGGGTGCTGAGAGGTTAACCTGTAGATAATTGTTAAATGACAGAGCTGAGATTTCAACTTTGTTTCTTGAAGAATATATGAACAGCACCAGTTGTAAAGGTAAAATCTGTTGTGGTTGGTAACTGATGAGTTCAGAGTAAGAGAAAGGGCAGGAGAAAGTTTTGAATCTTGTGTTACCAGAGTGATGATGATGCTGTTTGTTGAAGTCAGTCTGGAGGGAGGCCCTGTTTGGATTTGGCTGATGAACAGCCAGATGGAAATCATCTCCTTTACATCTCTTATCCAGCTCCCGGTAGAGCACAGTGGAGTGAGTTATAATCTACTGCCTCTAACTAGCATTCTAATTCTCTTCCCTTTCGTTTCCTTTTCCGTTGCTTTTTTTTTTTTCATTTCTCCTGTAACCTCCTGTTCTGCCTGTTCAAAAAATTTTTTTTTTTAAACAGGTGGTGATGAAAATTTCAAGAGGCTGTCCAGTCGTGCTCGAAAGAGGTGAGAGTGCATGTCTAGACTTAGGTTCACAGATTAAATTGGTCCCGCTCATCTTTAGGCACATGCTTCCATGTGATCATGCTGATGGAAAAGAGCTGTTGGGGACTGTCGGGTTTCTCTGCACTGGGAAGTGGCAGAGCCTAGAGATGTGTTCCATTTCCTCACTCCTTTTATGTTTTCAGGGCAGCCAGGAGGAGGTTGGGCTCTGCTGAAGCCCCTGAGATGAATAAGTCCCCTGGGGCCAAACCATTGCCTGGAAAGCTATCAAAAGGTCAGTGGAAATAGGAGCTGGGTGCCACGTGAGGAGTCCTCTGGGTCCTGGGTAGGGAGGGGCTTGTTGAGTATTTCTGAAGTGAAAGGAACAGCCAGAGGACGTTCTTGGGGGTAGAAAGTACAGGCTTCATCAGTGTGTGGCTGCCATCAGTCCAGGATTCTTCACACCCTTTGGGCTCCCTGCAGGAGCTGTCCAGGCACCCAGTAAGAAGGGAGCCCCGTCCTTAGTTAACAGTGCTCGAGGCAGGAAGCGCCCAGCACCAACCCACAGCAGTGACGAGGAAGAAGAGGAGGAAGACTCTGAAGGGGATGGTGTGGTGAACCAGGGGGACCTCTGGGGCTCCGAGGACAGTGATGCTGATATGGTAGATGACTATGGAGCTGACTCCAACTCAGAGGACGAAGATGAGGATGACGGTGCAGAGGTGAGCTTTATCTCTCTGGGTCTTTAGAAAGCTATCCTTGCCTTTTAGAGTCTTTCCAGATCCTTGAGACTATCTCTCGGTGACAAGGATAAGCCTGAGTGGAGAAAAGGGATTTTAGCGTTCCATCACTTTTCGTAGCGCCTTACCTCTGTCAGCGCATGTGCAAGTTTAAAAGAGCTGCAGGATAGAGCGCTTTAAAATATGACAGTGCTCAGTGCTGGGGAGGACGCGGTAAGGCGGACACTCGTATGGCCCCGCTGCTGGGACTAGAAACGCACACATACTTTTTTTTTTTTTTTTTTTTTTTTTTTAAAGCATTTGGTATCTGAGAGCCTTAAAAAGGTTTTTCCTTTCCACTTAGTTAATTCCACCTTAGGAAAGTGATCCAGAATGTAGACGGAGGTTTACTTGTCGAAGTATAAGAAGTTATTATGTATTACACAGTTGAAGTATATGAGTGTGTTATTAGGAAAATTCAAGCATAATCGAGTCGTCAGGAATAAAAAGAAAGTTCCCACTTTCACCCCCTCCCCCAACTCCCCTTTCTTCTGCAGAGCTACTGTTTTGCGATTTCCAGGCACCATGTGGACCATAATGCCAAAACTCTGGAAACTTCCAAAATGCCTAATATGCTTAAATGAACTATGGTTCATTCGTATGCTAAATTAACGTTTGGCCATTATTTCTGTGAAAACGCTTGTGATCTAACTGTGAATTAGAAAAGGCAAGAAACAGACTTGAAAGTGAATCATGATTTTAACTGTGTGAAAAATGTAGAGTAAGTGTGGAGGAAAATATGGCAAAATGGGTGCCCAGGGCAGTTTGTGTGTGTGTGTGTGTGTGTGTGTGTCCCGCCTACCCACCCGTGTACATATGGGTATGGGAAGAACAATGTAACGAAACTCTTTCGCTCCATCATTTTACTTTAGTAATGGTGAATATTTTGCCAATCTTATATTCACTTCCTCACGGTCTAAATTTCTTTCTGGGAGCAAGAGTTATGTTTGCATTTAGGAAAAAAACAGAGGTAGGAAGTATTTCCTGGGCTGGTGGAAGGGCAAGCTTTGCATCACCAGCCTCTCGTCTCTTTATTCAGTTGCTGCCCATTGAAAGGGCTGCTCGGAAGCAGAAGGCCCAGGAGGCTGTTGCTGGGTGAGTTTTGGAAACTCTTAGGGTGGAGAGTAGGCAGCGGCTGGGATGAAGGAAAATGTGAGGAAGGAGGAGGTGTCTGCTTTGATCTGTGAACCGCTCTGTTCTTGGACCTGTTTATAGGGGCCAGTGGAGTGAGGAGGAGACGTATGAAGAGGAGGAAGAGGAGAAAGTGTCCCCTGAGTCAGGCCCCAAAGAGGATGATGAGATGGGAGGGGACCTGCGGATCAATGTGGACGAGGAGGAGACTTTTGTGCTGCCCCCTGCTGGGGAGATGGAGCAGGATATCCTTCTGGTGCAGGGGGAGCTGGAGTGGGGGATGCTTGGGAGAAGGCATTTCCAGGCCCCAGGCAATCAGGAAGCAGTTCCTTAACAGGTCCACATGCCCAGGTTCCAGACTTGCAACGAGTTCACAAGCGCATCCAAGATATAGTGGGAGTGCTGCGCGATTTTGGGACTCAGCGGGAGGAAGGTCGGTCTCGTTCTGAATATCTGCAGCGGCTTCGGAAGGATCTGGCCACTTACTACTCCTATGGAGACTTCCTCCTTGGCAAGCTCATGGACCTCTTCCCTCTGTCTGAGGTACCGACTCGCCATTCTGATGCCCTTCATGCTTTTCTTTCCTCACCCTCTCTTCTCTTACACTGTGTAAGAAGGCAGCCAGCCCCCTTGCTCTCTGCTTTGCTGGCTGTGCTCCTAGGCCAGCCTGACCTGCTCCCTGCCATGCTCTGTCCCAGCTGGTGGAGTTTTTGGAAGCCAATGAGGTGCCTCGGCCCATCACCCTCAGGACAAATACCTTGAAGACCCGGCGCCGGGACCTCGCTCAGGTGAGGGGTGGGCCCTGAGGTTTGCTCGTCTCAGGGAGGCACTGACCTCTGCGAATCCCAGAGACCCCCGGTCCCACCCCACTGGGAGTCGGGGGTGGGTCTTAGTACCTAGGCATTTCTTGGTGCAGGCATGGTCCCAGGAGGCAGACCTAGGCCTAGTGTCATGCTGGGTCTGTCTGGCAGGGCTGAGGACCTCTGTTGATTGGGGAGCTCGTCCCTTCAGCCTCTGCTCCCTGTGACAGGGCTGAGACATCTGGATCACGATGAAAGTGCCGCCTCACAGAGAAGTGGGAGGGGGTTGTCTGCCTCGTAGATCATTGAGAAGCTGGTGAGACTGTGATTCCTGTCCCCAGGAGAAGACGTGACACACACACACAAGCAATATTTTAAGCTCCTCGTTTCCAAGGGTTCAGGGGCCCCAGGTTAAAACCCTGGTGCCAGAGGCAGTGGTGTGGCCCTGTGTGTTGTCTGTCTCCTGGTGTCTATCTTCTGTTGTCTCTCTGGAAGGTAACCCGTTGATTATCTGTAACGTTGCTATAACCAATAATGCTAGGTTTTAGGATGGCAAGGGGGCTGAGGCTCTTGGAAAATCGGCGTCCACTTCCAGGAGATAAAAGAACGGGAGCTGGCAGTGTGCTCCATTGGATGGAGTTCCGACCTTGAGTTAGAACCTGAGGCTGAGGAAGAGGAGACCGCGGGACGGGATGGGACGGACTGTTCCTTGCGCCTGTGATGATTGTGTCTTGACTAAGCTCTAGGGGTTGTGGTGCCACGGGCCTCCCACCAGGACCGGGGTTTCACATCTCCATCCCCCTACTGGGTAGAGTAGCTTCCGAGGTTTGAACACTTTCGTCCATCTTATCTTCAGGCGCTGATCAATCGTGGGGTTAACCTGGATCCCCTGGGCAAGTGGTCGAAGACTGGACTCGTGGTATATGATTCTTCGGTGCCCATTGGTAAGCGTTCCCTGCCCCGGAGCCCTTCCGCCCCTGCCCTCGTCCCAGCATGTCACAGGCGGGTCCTCGTCCGCAGGTGCCACTCCCGAGTACCTGGCTGGGCACTACATGCTGCAGGGGGCCTCCAGCATGTTGCCCGTCATGGCCTTGGCACCCCAGGAGCACGAGCGGATCCTGGACATGTGTTGTGCCCCTGGAGGAAAGACCAGCTACATAGGTATGAGAAGGGCCGGCGGGGCTAGGCTTCAGCTGGCTCCCTGCTTACGAAAGGAGCTGGGGTTGCGCGGCCGGTCAGCAGGGTCGGGAGCAGCACAGGCTCTGGGGTCGGCCCCGCTCCAGCCCCAGGGGGCCTCTCACTGCCCACGCGGCCTTGGGCACCTGCGGAGTGGCGAGGTGATGGCGCTCGTGTTGGCCGTTACGTTACGTTACGCTTCGGTTGTGAGGGTTGAGGTGCACGTGTGCAAGTCCCTGGCACGGTAACCGCTCCGCACGATTAGTCGCAACCATTTCACTAAACTGTTCTCCCTTGGAAGACGTAACTTAGTCTGAAGGGTCAGAAGGGGTGTTCGCTAGCCGTCCGGAAAGTCCTCCTGGTGGGCTTGCTCACCACAGGGCCGGTGCAGACTGGCCAGCCAGTGGGGTTGCAGCTGGTTTGGGGACGGGGTGAGACTGCCTAGGCAGATTCCTGGGCTGGAGGGTGGCCAGCAGGTGTGGAGGCCCAGGAGCTGCCGGTGAGCAGGGTGCCCTCCTCCCTTCAGCCCAGCTCATGAAGAACACAGGTGTGATCCTCGCCAATGATGCCAACGCCGAGCGGCTCAGGAGCGTTGTGGGCAACCTGCACCGGCTGGGAGTCACCAACACCGTCATCAGCCACTATGACGGGCGCCAGTTTCCCAAGGTGGGGCTCCCCGCTGTGCGTCTCTCCTGGGGCGTCTCACCGGCTCCCCTCCCGACCTCGGGATGTTGAGACCCGCCCTTAGGAAGTAATCGGTATGGTTCAGGTTGCCAAAAGCATGCACTTAGCCTACCTTTTTCCCCAGGTGGTGGGGGGCTTTGACCGAGTCCTGCTGGACGCTCCCTGCAGTGGCACTGGGATCATCTCCAAGGACCCAGCAGTGAAGACTAACAAGGTGCCGGGGTTGGGGGGCCAGCTGAAGAGCCTCGGGGGAAGGGGGGCTGGCAGAGCGAGCGGGAGGCGGGCGGTCAGCAGCTCCCGTCTCCCGGGGCCACCTTAGGAAATTCCAAGGCTGTGGGTCTCTCCGTCTTGGGACAGGATGAGAAGGACATCTTGCGCTGTGCTCACCTTCAGAAGGAGCTGCTCCTGAGTGCCATCGACTCGGTCAGCGGCACCTCCAGGACGGGGGGCTACCTCGTCTACTGCACCTGCTCCATCATGGTGAGGCCTGTCGTGGAGCGAGAGGGGGCAGGGCTGGCGCTGGCGCCCCCCAGCACCCCTTGGGCTCCAGCTCCGCTTTCCCTTCCGTCTCTGTCTCCCCCACGTCAGGTGGAAGAGAACGAGTGGGTGGTAGACTACGCCCTGAGAAAAAGGAACGTGCGGCTGGTGCCCACGGGCCTGGACTTCGGCCAGGAGGGCTTCACCCGCTTCCGGGAAAGGCGCTTCCACCCCACCCTGCGCTCCACCCGCCGCTTCTACCCTCACACCCACAACATGGACGGTTTCTTTATTGCCAAGTTCAAGAAATTCTCCAATTCTAGCCCCCAGTCCCAAACAGGTAAGCGACGTGCTCTTTGTACCTCCCCTCTCCACCTTTGCTCTTTCTACCATAGCTTCAGGAGGCTTTCTAGTGTGACTGCGGGGAAGGGCGGATCTCGGCCTCCCTCTCCCGGCCTTTGCACGCTTGGGCGAGAGACCCCTTTCATCCGAGCTAGTTGTTCCCAAGCCCGGGCCCCATTCGGTACGTTAAAGGGTTCACGTGGATGGGGTCTCTTCCTTGATTCTGCCAAATGGCTGCGGTTGTTCGGCACTAAATGCATTCCCAGCGCGAGTGTGGTTTCTTGGCCGAGGGTTGCCTCGCTGGTGATAGACCTCTGCCAGTCCAGCCTTGTCAGCACTGGGTTGGCACGCGACTCCTCAGAACTGTCTGTTCTCTGAGCTCATCACGCTAATTACAGATCATTTCCTCAGCCATCCTGAGGAGTCTGGCCTGGATCTCAAGGGGAAGGGTGGGGTTTTCTGAAACAAGCCTGAGGGCTCTGCCTGCTGGGATGCCACCCTGAGCTGAGTTGGAAGAGGGAGAGGCGGGCTTCTCTGGACACAGACCACGTGACTTATTGAGTTGATGTTTTTTCCTCTTTATAAACAATGCCTCTCAACAAAAGTCACATCTGAATGTTAACAGAACAGAAACCTCTTGAAGAAGTAGCAAAATTTCCCGCATTTTTTTTTTTTGCTGTAACTGTGAAGATACATATTTAATGTGTCAGTCTTCATTACTGAAGACTAGCTTGTTTCTAGTTGCTCTGTGTGCCTTCTTATTTTCCTGCATCTCGTCAAACTCCGCATGAAAAAAATATCTTTTCTGATTAAAAGAAAAGCCCAGTGCTTCGGGTTTTTTCAGGATTCACCTCCTCCTTAGAGTGTCTTGTTACCTGCTGGCCTCAAGGGGGCACAGCTTCCTCTGAAAACCTTTTGGCCCAAGGATGGGGATGGATAGTGATCCCTCCTCTTTAATACAGGGTTCAAATATGACTTGAGTGAAGACCGGGTGATATTAAGCAATACGAATCCCGGTAATCTGCTCTTAGGCACCGTCCCAATTGTGTGGAACACTTGGCCAAGAGATAGTACCCAGGCAGTTTCCTTATTTTAATACCTCTACTTACTTCCTCCACTAATGATCAAGACCCAGTGATGAGGCCCGTTTTCTCAAACCATCTGTTTAATTTTAACCTCAGGAAATTCTGTGATATCCACCCTTACAAACCTAGACTTGCCCAACCTGAAAGGGCAGGTGACCCCCCAGCCTGAGAGCAGCAGCCAGCCTGCCAAGAAGGCCAGAGTGGCTGGTCAAGCAAAGCAGCGGCTGCAGAAACGGCAACGGCCCAAGAAGGCTTCCTTCCAGAAGCAGAATGGCATCTCCAAAGGGACAGACTCAAAATTGTCCACTGTGTTTTCTGTCACAAAGGCCCAAGCTTCCTCCAAGCTCCAGGATAGCAGTCGGCCAGCTGAAAAAGCAGCAGTGGTCAGGGAACCAAAGGTGGCTGGGAAACTAAAGCAACAGTCACCCAAACCAGTCCTCCAAGAAAGCTGCCTTCCGGAAGCAGCATGCTCCTGCTAAGGGCACCTACACAGAAACACCTGCTGCGCCGTCCCTATCCAAGACCCAGGCCGCTCTCAAGCCTGAGGACTGTGATCAGCCCTTTGGGGACACCGCAGGGGCTGAGGAGGTTAAGCAGCAGGTGCCAGAGCAGCCTTTCAAGAAGGCTGCCTTCCAGGAACAGAATGGCACCCCCAAGAGACCTAAGACTCCAATCATGTCCCCCTGCAGTTACAGCCGGCCCCCACCAGCAAAGAGGAGAAAATCTCTGTCCAGAGGCGGCAGCCAGCCCCGGCTGTCTTTGATGGATGGTTGAACTATACTGGGGTGGCTCATTGCCATTGTTACTGGGTTGGAACTCTTACCTCTGTGAGGATGGCTTCCCCACTGTGGATGTGAAATTTAATACACATTTTACAATCTCTGGCCACTTGTGTGTTTTTTTTGAGGGGACTGGGTACTGGCTTTGCCGCTTAAAGGGTGGAGGTGGGAGGGTGGGACAGGGAACCTCTGAAGAGAGGGGACAGTGTGGTATACTGAGAAATCAGGTCAGTTCCCAGGGACCCAGGGAAGGAGAGTCATGGAGTCAGAGCCTGGGTGTTTGGATTCAGGGGAGAGGAGGGCAGTTGGGGTGTAGGGAAGGTGAATTTCGTGCCACCAGAACCATGGAGTACTGGAGGACCCTGGGTTTTATGTCCTGCCACTCTGGCTGGATTCTGGGCATGGGTCGGGGTCCGGTCGGCTCAGGGCTCAGCCTCAGACCCGGAAAGGTCGGTCCAGGTGCCAGCCTCCGAATGAGCCTTTCATTGGCCTCCTCCCTGGCCTCCTCCGCCCCGCTGACCTCTGCCCTTTCCGCCGAGCCGTCTGATTGGCTGCCCCTCGTCCCCCTGGCGCCTCATTGGCTCTCCTCCCTCGCCCTCCAGCCCTGCTCCTGCACGGGTCTCCGTCTCCCAGCAGAAGGCGCAGCCATGAATCCGTTATTCGGCCCCAACCTCTTCCTCCTCCAGCAGGAGCAGCAAGGCCTGGCCGGGCCGCTGGGGGACCCCGTGGGAAGCGACCACTTGGCCGGCGGCGGGGACGTGCCCCCGGCGCCGCTAGCCCGGGCCGGCCCGGCTCCCTACTCGCCGCCCGGGCCGGGCCCGGCGCCCCCCGCCGCCATGGCGCTCCGCAACGACCTGGGCTCCAACATCAACGTGCTCAAGACCCTGAACCTCCGCTTCCGCTGCTTCCTGGCCAAGGTGCACGAGTTGGAGCGCCGCAACCGGCTGCTGGAGAAGCAGCTGCAGCAGGCGCTGGAGGAGGGTAAGCAGGGCCGGCGGGGCCTGGCTCGCCGAGACCAGGCCGTGCAGACCGGCTTCGTCAGCCCCGTCAGACCCCTGGGGCTGCCCCTGGGCGCCCGGCCGGCTGCCGTCTGCACCCCGTCGGCGCGGGTGCTGGGCTCGCCTGCGCGCTCGCCGGCAGGCCCCCTCGCGCCCTCCGCGGCCTGCCACCCGGCGGCTCCCTCCACCTCCGCCTCCGCCTCCGCCTCCTCCGCCTACTCCTCGTCGGCCCGCTTCATGCCCGGCACCATCTGGTCCTTCTCTCACGCCCGCCGGCTCGGGCCGGGACTGGAAACCACTTTGGTGCAAGGGCCTGGCCTGTCGTGGGTGCACCCCGACGGGGTGGGCGTCCAGATCGACACCATCACCCCCGAGATCCGCGCTCTCTACAACGTGCTGGCTAAAGTGAAGCGCGAGCGGGACGAGTACAAGCGGAGGTAGGGATCGGGAAGGTGGGGACGGGGCTTAGCTCCCGCCACACTGGGGCCGGGGCTAGGTGTGCGTACAGGAGCCGAGAGCAGCTGGGGCCCAAGAATCAGGGAGGAGTCAGTATGAGTAAAGTTCCTGCTGTGTAAGGAGGAGCTTGGAAGTCCACAGACGGAATTGGATACCCGGAGACTAGAATCCCTAGAGAATGCAGAAGTCAAGACTCGTGACAGGAAGGAGGCGTCTAGGAGCCGAATACTGCGGGGAACCCTTGTTTTTCATCTAGGCTGCAGTGTTTGGAGGACTGTGTTAACTGTGGGTTTTGTGACGTGTAAAAGGGACATGGGTCTGAGAGGTCACATCCGGGCTACTGCTTAATCCCCCAGTCTCAGCCCTCGGAGCGACTTTGGGATATAAGCTCCACGTACTGATCAAAAGTTAGAGGCAAAGGATGTAGTTTTAATTGGGGAGTCGAAGGGAAATGAGAAGGGGGGTGGAGAGGGGCTGCACCTTGCAGTAGGTGACCCTGCCTCTGCCCAGGGTTTCCCAAAACGGCGTCCGAGGGAGCAGCACGGCTGCTCTGGTTCCATCCAAACCAGAATGCTGTGGGGACCTCAGGGCATTTCTGGGAGTAGGTCAGAAAAGGGGGGAGGCGGGAAGACGGAGTAAAGGGAATTCCCTCGGGAAAGGGGACGGGACTGTAGTTGGCCCAGGGCTAGCGGAAGCTGGGGGATCTGAAAGTGCAGAGCTGAAGGCGGAGGAAGTGTGAAGAGGGCAGCAAGGACCCGAGTAGGAGAAGGTTGGGAACGTGGACACACCACACCTTTGACACAGGGCAGCTGGGGCACGCGGGTCGCTCTGAAGACGGAGAGTTGGTTTTCTGCAGGGAGCCCTGCGGGGTAGCACAAGGCGCCGGCGGGCAGAGGGTGGGGGGGGATGCGAAGCAGGAGTGCTGGCTGCATCCAGGTGGATCCCCTAGAGGGTTGATAACCCTGCTGTTAGGACAGGAGCATGACTTTGTACACTCCGTGCCTGGGATGCCATGGTTGGAGACGAAGGAGATGACAGGTCAGAAAGAGGTTTTGCCTTCAGGTTTAACCTCTTAATGAGCTACTCTGACCCCTTGTGGGCAGGCCTGGGAATTACCCTCGCGGCCCAGTGGAGCAGGGATTTGTGTCTGGTGGGGATTGGCTGAATGTTCAGGCAAATGACTGCTGGGTCGGGTTGGGGGTCGGGGGCGAACTTCAGGGATCTGTAACCCGCCAGAGTCTAGCAGGTCACAGGTCAGCAGGCTTGCTGAGGTGGAGTCCTGTCCCCATGCTGGCTGGCTGCCTCCCTTGGTTGTAGTCCGTGACTGAAGTGTCTTTGGGAGTCTCAGTTATCCTAAAACCATCATTCAGATGCCACCCAGAACCATCCTGCCCCGGCCACTGCAGGAGTTAATTAACGCCGTCAGCAGTGGAACATGGACAGTTCTGGAATACATCCATAACCACAGGAACAACTGCTATTGTTGGGGTGTTTTGTTTCTAACTGGAAAAGTATTTGTCCTTGGTCCAGCTGTCCAGGGCAGCAAAGGGTTATTCCTCGGGGACTGATGAGCTCATAGCTCTGCAGCACACTGCTGTGCAGAGGGCCTCACAGCCAGACGTGGGTGGTACGTGATACTGGCAGTTACTCATTCTTCCACCCCAGATCCCCTGCCCTTGTTCTCTTCTCTTTATAGCAAAGCTAACTCCTGTCTGTAGCCTGGAAGACGTGGGCATAGTATGAGCACTAAACTGGGAAGGAGCTGAGGCCTCCTGGTTCTGGGTTCAGCTCCCCTGCCTTGTGTGACCTTGGGTGGATCTCTTTTTCCTGGTCTCAGTGTTTCCGACATAGGAGTGGCCCCTGCTTCCTCACTTCACTCAGGAAGGCCGTTTATTTGGAAGAAAGATGTTTGCTCAACGTAGAATTGCTCAAATTCTACCCATGTTTAAAGAACCTTGCGAGGGAGGCCAGATTTACATGGAGGCCAAAACGAACCCATTCGTGGGAATGTCTGGCCGGAGTACAGCTAGAATTCTAGCGAGCTTCCAGATGGTTTATTTTCAGATTTTGTTTGGTTTACCCTGTGAGATTTTATTAATCTCAATCCATACCTAACTTCCTTAAGTTTCTACCGGAAACAGTTGAGTTCACTGTCCTACCCTTCCTGATGGGTCTTCTCCAGGGTTATTGTCCGCTTGTCTGTCTTGCTTGCTTCCTCCAGGGATGCATGGACCCCAGGGGCATCAGGGTACCGCATCCCCTGCCCTCACGTTGTAGGTGAAGAAACCAAGGCCCAGAAAGATAAAGGTCTCCTTTAAGAAAATACATAACCTGACACTGCTGGGGCACTTGGCTGGCCCCAATTGTCTGAATGAGAATGCCAGAGCGAGGGGAGGAGGATGTGAGGGCCGCCTGGGAGCTGGGCTGCCTTCTCCCCGCCCAGCCCAGCCCGGCCGCCGGGAGGGGCAGCCACGGTGGTGATGTCGAGGAGTTATTATTAGGAATACTGCAGTGCGGATTTGAGCGAGGAACGGGAGAGCTAGGAGAGAGGGGCCTGGAGGAGTCCAGGGCAGAGAGCTGAGAGGCACCTGGGAACAGAGATGGAGGGGAGGGGAGGGGAAGACCAAGTCCTGGGCCTGCAGAGTGTGTTCTCCGTGCTGCTTCCTGACCACCTTTCTGGGGTTGAGGTTTCTCTCTTGGTGCGGTTCCCCTCCTTTCTCAGCCTGGAGGAAGCCTTTCCAGGATGGGGGAGAAGGGCTGGGCTATGTCAGTGGGGTCCGAGGAGTCCTGCTGTTCCAGCCAACCTTGCGGGGCCCTGAAATCAATCCCAAGCAGGGGTGTTGCCCCCGCCACTGCCCTCCTGCCTCTGTGAGGAGGAGGAGGGCGCACTGGCCTGCTCCCAGCCTTGGCCAGGAGTGTCTTCTAGCCTACTCGTGGTCTTAGGCTCTGCGTTCTGGAGCCCAGGAGGTCCTGCAGGTCGCTCTCACCCACCACAGTACCAGTAACGAGGCGCTTTTCCACGCTCGTTTCCCTCTCCCTCTGGCTGTGGGTGCTTAGTGATCCCAGGCTCCTGCCCGCACCCTGGCCCCTCTCTGCGGCTCACCCGGGGCCTCTGGGTGGGCAGCTTCTGGAGCTTGGGGGGATGGACTTCAGGCCATCTCCTACCAGGCTCTTGACCAACTTCGCTGATGCCATGTGTCCTGCAGCTGCTTTTACAGGATTAATGGTACCGCGGGAGGCAGGGCAGCGGGCTCGACGAGCTCTGTTCTGGTGCAGGCAGCAGGCGGGAGCCCGGATCTGAGGAGCGGAGGTGGGAGACCGGGCCGGGCGGTGCGGGCAGGAGGAGGGGACGAGGCCGGCCGGACAGCTGCTCGGGCTGGGCCCTGCAAGGGACCCGAGCAGCCGCAGTCGCTCTTAAATGGTGCGAGGCCGGAGGTTCCGGGAAGGCAGCTGGTGAGCTGGGAGCCGGCCGGAGCCTGGAGCCACACGTTTCTGCCTGGCTCCTCCCGTCTGGGGAAGCAGACCCAGGGCCGGGGCCTGAGCCAGACGGGCGGGGGGCGGGGGGGCGGAGGCGGGAGGACCCCGCACCCAGGCGCCGGCCCTTCGCTGTCTGCAGGTGGGAAGAGGAGTACGTGGTGAGGCTGCAGCTGCAGGAGCGCGTGAACGAGCTCCAGGAGGTGAGGGCCGCCCTGCCCCGCCCCCGTCCCACCTTCCCCCGCCCGCCGCCCGCAGGCAGTGCCGCTCACGCCGGGTTTCTCCCGACCTAGGAGGCCCAGGAGGCTGACGCCTGCCAGGAGGAGCTGGCCCTGAAGGTGGAGCAGCTGAAGGCCGAGCTGGTGGTCTTCAAGGGGCTCATGAGCAACGTGAGTGCGGCCACGTCACCCCTCGTCCCTACCCGCCGCCGCCGCCGCCGCCGGGGCGGGCGAGGCTGCCTGAGGCCAGGGAGCCGGCCTTTTTAGTTGCACCCAGTTCACTGACCCTCCCCCCAGTGTATGTGCTTCCATTTGTTTCCCCCTTGCCCACCCCCTAACTCCGGAGAAGAGGAGAGAGCAAAAGCCCCGTGGCCTCCATCGTTACTCAGGGTGGTTTGCTCACAGCGTGGCCCCGGGTGAAGTGCTGACCCGCTCTGCCTCCATATCTGGGTCTGTGGAACGGGATAGTAAAGGGCGCACTTTGCAGGCGGGTTCGAAGGTTGTGATGCGCTGAGTTAGGACAGCGGTCAGTGTCAGCTGATGTTACCATTACAATACTTTCTCCGCTCTCATAGCTCCTGGTGGTCGCTCTGTCAGTCTCTCTTGGAGCCTGAGTTCCAGGAGGGGGCCCCCTGCACGTCCCAGCCACTGGGCCATGCCCTTCGGGGGCCCCGTCTGGCCAGGGAGCCAGCTGTCCTGGGCAGAGTGCTGGAGGGGCACCCAGGAAAAGGGGTGCCTTCTGCCGGGAGGGGCCATGTGTCTGGGGGGATGAGGGGACGTTGCCGGGCCCTGAGGACCCCCCTCACCGCTCCCCGTGCTCCCCGCACAGAACCTGTCCGACCTGGACACGAAGATCCAGGAGAAGGCCATGAAGGTGGACATGGACATCTGCCGCCGCATCGACATCACCGCCAAGCTCTGTGACTTGGCCCAGCAGCGCAACTGCGAGGACGTGATCAAGATGTTCCAGGTGAGGGCGAGGGGCGCCTGGGTCCGGCCCCCGCCCCGTCCCACTGCCTGGTGTCCGAGCCCGAGATCTGTAGGGGGGCGCGGGGCCGCGAGAGCCCGGTCCTCCGCGGGAGCTGGGCCCGGCCCCTCCTCGGAGACCTTGGCGCGGCAGCCGGGCCCTGGCGGGACGAGGCTGGGGGGTGAGGGACAGCCTCTGGAGAGGAGTTTGGAGCGGTCTCTAACGCCGTCTCTCCCCTCCCCTCTCTCTCCCGTCTGCCTCCTCGCCTCTGCCTTTCATCTTCTCTTGCTTCCTCCACAGAAGAAGCTGGTTAGTTTTGCTCTCACGCAAGCTTCTTGCGTCCCCGTCCCCGGCCCATTTCTCAGCTCCCCAGGCCTCCTGACCCGCAGGGCTCTCAGCGCAGACCCCTCCCCTCGATGCTCCTGCTCTTCTCCCTTCTCTCTCTCCCCCCTTCTCTCCCTCTCCCCATTCTCTCTCTCTCCCTCCCTTCTCTCCCTCTCTCCCCT
>NW_021145432.1:1625-11501 GCF_002837175.3 Physeter macrocephalus | reverse complement strand
CCCCTCCCCTTCTCTCTCCCTCCCTCTCTCATTCTTTTGCCTCCATTTCTCTCCCTTTGCCCTCTGGCTTCCAGATCTGGATGTGTGACTCAGGTTCTGCTTTGTCAACTCCGTGTCTCCCTCCTCCTTGCAGCCTGAAAGTTCCCTCTCAGTTCAGTCATTTCACTAGAAGCCTTTTTTTTAGAAAAGAAATCCTCTGGGCCATTATGCACATCTTACTGTGGTCGAGGCCAGCCATTTCCCCCTTATCTTACTGCTCTGTTTTCTCTGTTTCTTGTCTGTCTTCCCCCTAGTCTGCAGCCCCGCCCCCATCTGTGTCTGTCTGCTTGTCTCGGTGACGCTGGTGTTTCTGTTCCGTCTTGTAACTGTGTCTTCTCTCTGTCTGCCCGCCCTTCCCGCTGGTCCATGCTGCCCTCCCCTGCCGGCGCCCACGCCCTTCTCCTCATGCACCCGGCCTCGTCTCTGTAGTCTCTGCACTTGTCTCCCATTAAGGTCCCGTCCATGGGGGGGCGGAAGCGGGAGCGCAAGGCTGCCGTCGAGGAGGACACCTCTCTGTCGGAGAGTGACGGGCCCTGCCACCCCGACGGGGATGAGGAGGAGAGCACGGCCCTCAGCATCAACGAGGAGATGCAGCGCATGCTGAACCAGCTGTGAGTCCGCAGGCCCCTCGCCGCCCCTCCCCCGAGGCCGGAGCCCCGCCCAGCAGCCCCTCCCTGCCGCCCGCCTTGACGCAGGGGCTCCCTGTCTCTAGGAGGGAGTATGATTTTGAGGACGACTGCGACAGCCTGACTTGGGAGGAGACCGAGGAGACCCTGCTGCTCTGGGAGGATTTCTCGGGCTATGCCCTGGCTGCTGCGGAGGCCCCGGGAGAGGTAACCGCCCTCCCGGCCGCAGGGCCCCGGCTCCTCCTCTCCGGGCGCCGGCCCGGCTCCTCCCCGCCCACCCACCGTCCGCTCCGTGCTCTGTGTTCCCTTTGTGGCCACCATCCGTCACCTGCTTCTCCCCGGTCCTTTGTCCTTGTCCCCTCTCTCTCCGGCTTCCTTTAACCTGACTCACTCTCTCCCCCTCGCCTTGCCCTGTGGTGCCCCGTCCCACCCCTCCCATCTGGCCTCCCCCTGCTTCCCTTTCCTCTCCAGCAGCCGGAAGACAGTTTGGAGAAGGTGATTAAAGATACTGAGTCCCTGTTCAAAACCCGGGAGAAAGAATATCAGGAAACCATTGACCAGATAGAGGTAAGGCCGTGCGCTGAAGCTGAGGGGCCCAGGTTCCCGGTGGGTCGCAGGTGCAATGGCCTCACCCCTGCGGGACCCCAGACTCCAGGGCCTCCCCATTTCTTCCTGGCGGGGGCGGAGTGGTCTCCCCACTGTAGCACTTCTGGTGGGTCCTTAAGACCTCAGGCTGGGGAGGGAGGCCGACAGATGTGGATTCAAACCTCAGCTCTGTCTCTTATTTCCACCCTAACTTGTAACAGGCCTCTTCTCTCCGAGCCTGCTTCTTTATTTGTAAAGTGGGCTTCTTACTAATACCTCCCTCAGGGTTGTCTGAAGGTCAAGTGAAATAAGGCCCAGGCAGAGCGTGGGGCAGCGTCTGTCTCGTGGTCAGCACAGCACATAGTCGTTGCTTTGTTATCATTGCTGTTATTATTGTTAGTGCTGTAGTGAAGTCCACTCGGATGGACTTGAACTTTGCTGCTGCCTCGGCTCAACCTTTGAGCCAGTGGGGAAATCTCCATTCTTATTCCCTAGCCTTGAGGAACCTTCTAGAGATGCAAGTGAAACTGGTGCTTCAACTTAAACTCGAGGCCTCTAGGGGCGGCGGGAAGGATTTGTGGCACCTGGGAGGAGGGCCTGTGGGACGAGGCTTGCGTGTGATTCTCGTGAGCCCTCCTGCCGGAGCAAGCGTGAGAGGGTCCTTTCCACGCGCTCTGACTTGGGGATGAGGCTGGGAGCCTTCTGGAACTCTCTCCAAGCCCACTGCCCTCACAGCGGCAGTGGAAGTTGAGGAATTACTTTCCTACACCCTCATTCCCCCAGCGCGCGTCAGCTGATGGCCCTGCTCCTTTAAGCAAATTCTGCTTTCGGTGTTTTTTTCTTTTTTGCCCAGGCAGACAGATGCTCACTTTTAAAGGCGCTGCTGGGGACTTCCCTGGCAGTCACATGGTTAAGACTCCACACTTCCACTGCAGGGGGCGCGGGTTCGAGCCCCGGTTCGACCCCCCCCCGCCCCGTCCCCCACATGCCATGTGGCCAAAAAAAAAGGAAAGCAAGGCACAGCCAGCCGTGCGCCGCTAGCTGCGGGGCTGGGAGGGGGCCCTGCACTCCGCTCTCCGTTTACGCCCATCCCACTGTCCTCCTCCTCCCTACGCCTAGAATGGCACGAGGGGAGGTGTCAGGAGGGCGGACACAGTGGTGTGGGTTGCAGTGTAGCTCCTGGACATCCAAATGGGACACCTGAGGTCCCTTTAACTCAGTGACCTTTGATCTCTCAGGGGCCCTGGGATGGAGGCCAGGACCATTTCCATTTTTGGATGGTGAGACCAAGGCCAGGTGGAGGGTGGGCGGGAGTTCCTTCCCCCACCCCTTCCCCTCTCCAGTCTGCTCCCCGCCTCACCCTCCGCCCTGCCCCGCTGCCAGTGTGCGCGGGGTTTTCAGTGTGGCTTTTGGGGTCGTCTCCTTCCTGCAGCCCTGCTCTGAATGTGTAGAGACTGGCGGCCGTCCTAGCCTCGTATTCTGCTGGAATATGTTTGGTTCGTTCCCTTGTTCCCTGCCCCGCTGAGTGATGGCCTCCAGAACCCACCCCTCCTCTTTAATACCGGCTCTCCTGAGGTGTAGGAATTGGGGTGTAGGTGGCAGCCAGTCTGGACAAGAGCTGGCGGCAGCGTATTTCCCTCCTGGACTGAACAGTCAGTGCCCCCTGCCCCTGGACATGCTCTTGCTGCTGGGGGCCCCGGCTGGGATCCCAGCTCTGGAACCAAGGCTGTCCTTTGAGCCGTGCTCACTAGGGCTTCTGATCCACTCAGGCTACCTTCTCTTTGTCTGGCTCTGTGACTATTTTCTTTTCTCTCTGAGTTCCCATCCTCTCTGCCCAGTTCAGACCATTCACGGGTGGTTTCCCGCTCTTTCTCTTTGCTCTCAGGCAGTCAAGCAAATCACCTCCGAGCAGTTTTACTCTGCCTCCCCTCGTGGCCCCTGTTCTTTGTGCCCAGAACAAAGAGAGGCAGCACATTGTCTGTGGCCCAGATCTTTCACCGCCTCTGCGCCTGGCTCTCAGCTCTACCTCCGAGCCCGTGGCGCGGAGGCGGGGTCTGGGAGGGAGACTGCGTTCCCTCGACTCTGGGCCACACATCACGTCACGCATGACGTGTCTTGAGTCGGGCTACATCTCAGAGCCCGTCGGACATTCAGCGAGGCAGGCAGTCCTTCCGTTCATCTCTGAAAAGGGCTTACAAGTGAGAAAAGCAACGAGAGGAAATAGGTGGTAAGAGAGCCGAGTGCCTTTCAACAGGGCCCAGCCGGCCTCTGGGCCAGGAGTCTCCTGGACGCTGCTTGAAGTTAACTAATGACTCTGCCGTCGAGGTGCGGGCCGTGCACGCAGGGATGAGTAGGCCCCGTGGCCAGCCCTGCCAGGAGCTCCCAGCTTGCAGAGGGGGACAGGCTGGGGGGACAGCGCTGTGTGGGGAGTGAGGACGGGAGCAGGCCCCGGGGGGGCCCCGCGAAGGGGCAGGGTCATCCCCACGTGCTGCCGGAGCACTCAGGAACGTCCCTTCCTCACGGCTCTCGTTGGGAGTCTGTTCCGAGAATGCAGGCCCAGAGCAGATCCCTTAGTGAAATCCTCTGTGGGAGAGACTCCCCGGGAAACTAGAAGGAATGATGGAGTATCAGGCACCTTCTGCCTTGAGCTGGTTTAGTTTAAAATCTGAGTCCGTCACTTCCACTACGGCTGCCTGTGCCCCCGCCCGGGGTGCCCTTGGCAGGTTAGCCTCCCGGGGGCGGGGGACGGGGGCCCTGCTGACCCGGCGGCCCTGCCCTGCCCTGCCCCCGCCACAGCTGGAGCTGGCCACGGCCAAGAACGACATGAACCGGCACCTGCACGAGTACATGGAGATGTGCAGCATGAAGCGGGGCCTGGACGTGCAGATGGAGACCTGCCGCCGGCTCATCACCCAGTCCGGGGACCGGTAAGGGCCCCCCCGGGCACAGGTGGGAAGGGGACAGTACCCGGCGCCCCTCACTGGAGAGCCCTGAGACCCTCCGGCAGTGACTCAGGCCTGTCTCGCCGTGGGGCTGCCCGTTGGAGGTCGCCTGGTCTGCTCGCCCCAGCCCGGCAGCTCCCTCCCCCTCGGCAGTTGGACGATACTGGACGATACGGGCGTCCAGCCGTGGTTGGACTGCCGAAACCTCCCGATGCCGCTGACTCTGGCGGTTCCCCTGGTTAGAAAGGCAGCTAAAAACTGACAGGGAGCGCAAGGGGCAGATTGTTCTCTGAAGTGAGGGCCACAATTTGTGCCTTTGACCCTGCGTAAGTTTTTAAAAATCGCAAAACTACTTCATAGACGTGAAGCTGGGGCCACAGAGCCGGTGCCCTCCGGCTCCGGCGGCGTCTCGTACTGTGACCTCAGATACTTCTGCACTCAGCCTCTCCGAGTCCCCAAGTTAAAGTGGGGACCGTTTCTCCCCCCTCGCCCCCCTTGCCCCGTGGTCCTGCCCTGCCTGGGATGCTGTCCACCTGGCCTGCCGGGGGTCGGGCCAGGGGTGGTGGGCGTGCCAGCCTCGTCAGGATTCCTCCCCGCCCCGAGGTTACAGCTGACGCTCTTTTCTAGAAAGTCTCCTGCTTTCACTGCGGCCCCGCTTAGCGACCTGCCGCCCCCGCCGCCACCAAGCGAGGCTGAGGACTCGGATCGCGACGTCTCATCCGACGGCGCCGTGAGATAGGGGCCTCCTGCGGCTTGTGCACCAGAGGGGGCTTCCCTCCGTGTCACAAGCGGAGGGAGCGGGCCTGGGCAGGGCGCTCCGTCCTCCCTGTTGGCAGGGCGCTCCCGGCGGCCGCCCGTCGACAGCGGTGATGCGGCTGTGAGCGCTCCCTGGTGGAAGTGCCACGCGTTACGGGGGCCTTAGTGCGTCCGGTCCCGGCGGCTTCTGCGTCTGACCGGGTGCCGTGTCAGTATCGCGGAGGGAGACAGAGGCTCCTGCCGTTTCCCAGTCACCGCCGGGTGACAGACAGAAAGGTGAAGCTCTGTGTGCGTGTGTGTGTGTGTGTGTGCGTGTGTGGGCGCGTGTGTGTGCACATGAGCATGTATGTGGGCGCACGTGCGCTCAGGGTCTCAGTTTCTTCAAGCATCAGCGGCAGGTGTGCCTCCTCCGTGTCTGTCACACGTGGAGACCAACCGGCTGAGTGAGAAGATGTCCTGGACTCGGAAAAGCTTGGCGAACCGGGGCTACGAGACCGAGGGTCTCTCAGCATCGCTGCCTGAGGCAGGCTGGGCTGAGCTGATGTTTGTGTGGAATCTAATAATAATGAAACTGGCGACTATTATTTATTGAACACGTCTGTGTCACTGTTTGTTTCCAGCACTTCCTGGTGGTGGTTATACAGTCCTCTGCGCGGAGGAGTGCGCTAGATATCACTTTAAAAGCATGCAGGTGCAAGAGGCAGGTGCGGAGGTTGTAAGTAACCTGCCCAAAGTAATGGTGCCTCGAGTGGCACAGCCAGGGCCTCAGCCCTGGTTGCCGGCACCCTCTGTGCTTCTACCGCTAAACCCACGTGCGTCCACGGGTGACACGTGACATGGGAGCAAAGCCGTCCCCACCCTTCCCATGGGCCAGCCTTCTGTAACCCCTTCGGCCACACTAGGGCACCCACACAGCTGCACTGCCGGTGGTCACTGGGGCACTGAGACTTGCAGCCGCTGGGCAGAGCAGGGCGTCTGCACCCAGCAGGCTGGCCGTGCTCCGTGCTGCTGCAGAGGTCAGCTAACTAACTGGCCAGAGGCCGGACGGACTCTGCCCTGACTGACTTCCTGTGCCACTGTCTGTCACCCTCCGGGGAGCTGCAGACAGAATGGCTGGCATCTGGATTCACGGAGCCAGGCCATTCCTGGGCTCGGCCACAGCCATCTGGAGCACACCGAGTCGCCCTGGCACCCGAAGGCCTCAGCGAGGAGCCAAGGTGACCTGAGGACAGGTGGCTCTTCAGGGGAGCAGCGCCTGCTCCTGCCTGGTTGGGTGCGGCTGGGTGCTCTCAGCAAGATGTAGTTCTCCTCGGCCCCAGCGCAGCTCCCCTCCCCTTTATCCTGACCCTGGAGCAAGACCAAACAGCCTGGGTACACTGTACTTTATTGATGGTACATGACAAAGGTAGGGCTCCCTACAGCCCCTCCTCTTCCCCTTCCGCAGGGGGTCTGGGATGGAAACCGCGTGGAGGTCGGGAGATTCTCAAGCGTGTTGGAGGGCGGAGTTGGGGCAAGGACGCCCCAGCAGCGCAGGACCTCTCTCTCCCTCTCGTGCTCCTGCTGGGGCTGGTGGTCCAGGGACTTTACTCCTTGGAGGCCATGTGGACCATGAGGTCCACCACCCTGTTGCTGTAGCCAAATTCATTGTCGTACCTGGAAGGAGAGGGAGTTGAGGGTTGTTTTCCCGAGCCGGCCACAGACTCGGCCCCGCTCCGACGCACCAGCTCCCACCCGCCAGCCACACACCAGGAAATGAGCTTCACGAAGTGGTCGTTGAGGGCGATGCCAGCCCCAGCATCGAAGGTAGAAGAGTGGGTGTCACTGTTGAAGTCACAGGAGACAACCTAGGGGGAGAGAGGGCCAAGCACAGAACCCAGTCTTGCTCACCGGGGCCACGTGGACACCAAGTTCCCTGACCCATCAGTACCTGGTCCTCAGTGTAGCCCAGGATGCCCTTGAGGGGACCGTCCGCCGCCTGCTTCACCACCTTCTTGATGTCCTCGTATTTGGCCTGACGAGGTAAAGAGAGGCGGTTATTCAAGCTCCGGTCTTGCAAGCCCCAGCCCACCAAAGCTGCTCCAGCCCGAACTTACAGGTTTCTCCAGGCGGCAGGTCAGATCCACGACGGACACGTTGGGGATGGGGACGCGGAAAGCCATGCCAGTGAGCTTCCTGTAGACACAAGGAAGCAGAGTCAGCACCAGGCGTCCCGGGTCCCCGGGTCCCCAGGGCAGAAAAGCGGCAACGAGTCTCACCCGTTCAGCTCAGGGATGACCTTGCCCACAGCCTTGGCAGCGCCAGTAGAAGCAGGGATGATGTTCTGGGCAGCCCCTCGGCCATCACGCCACAGCTTCCCGGAGGGGCCATCCACGGTCTTCTGGGTGGCAGTGATGGCGTGGACCGTCGTCTGGGAACAGGAGGCGGCGTGAAGGCCCTGCCCAGTGCTCACCACGCCGCCCCCTCCCCGCTCCCGGGGGAGGAACTAAGTGACCTGAGCAGATCCCCTGGAATCCCGGACGCCCCACAGCCCAGGGCCACGCTCCGGGAGGGAGAAGGGTCCCAGCCTGGGTGTGCACTGCATGGGCTCTGGTGAGCCCCGCATCACTCATACCATGAGTCCCTCCACGATGCCGAAGTGGTCGTGGATGACCTTGGCCAGGGGGGCCAAGCAGTTGGTGGTGCAGGAGGCATTGCTGTGAAGAGGGAGGCAGGTGAGGGGCACGCCCACCGTGGACCACCAGCGCGACCCGCCCACCGTGGACCACCAGCGCGACCTGGCCACCTCGCCACGCCCTCCGCCCTCCGCGCTCACCTGACGATCTTCAGGTGGTTGTCATACTTCTCGTGGTTCACGCCCATGACAAACATGGGGGCATCGGCAGAAGGCGCGGAGATGATGACCCTCTTGGCTCCACCCTTCAAGTGAGCCTGCAGCAGAGGAGTGCTTACAGACCCAGGCTCCCCCTTCTTGGCCCAGGTCCGCCCCACCCCATCTCCCGGTCACACCACAGCCCAGGGCCAGTGCCCCTCCTCTCCCGCCTCCCTGCTGCTCACCCCGGCCTTCTCCATGGTGGTGAAGACGCCAGTGGACTCCACCACATACTCGGCACCAGCATCACCCCATTTGATGTTGGCGGGATCTCGCCTACAAGGGAAGACAGGACAAAGCTCAGGGACGTGGGCTGCCACGGACCCAAGGAGCTCACCCCATTCCAGTACCTCCTCCAAGGCGAAGTGCTTCCTGTTCTGTCTCCCACACTTACTCCTGGAAGATGGTGATGGCCTTTCCATTGATGACAAGCTTCCCGTTCTCAGCCTTGACTGTGCCATGGAACTTGCCATGGGTGGAATCATACTGGAACATGTAGACCTGGGGGGACGAGGGAGGGCGTCAAGGGGCTGCGCCTCAGCCAGGCTCTGCTCCCCGCCACCAGCACGGGTGGCACTCACCATGTAGTGAAGGTCAATGAAGGGGTCATTGATGGCGACAATGTCCACTTTGCCAGAGTTAAAAGCAGCCCTGGTGACCAGGCGCCCAATACGGCCAAATCTGAGGGGGACAACAGGTGAGAAGGCATGGGAAGGAGTCCTCCTGGGTATGTAGGCAGCCCCAGGCCCACTCACCCTCTTTCAGAGGGAAGAGGATGCCACTTTGCTACCGCCAGAAAGGTCCCAGGAGAGCTCACTTCATCTTCCTAAGCCACTCTGCCAGGCCAGCCTGGCTTCCCAGCACGGCCACAGAGTGAAGGCTCACATCCTGCCCAAGGGGTGACTAGGCTCAGAGACTTGCCCACCCATCTGAAATCTGTAGAGGAGTGACAGGGTGGTGCGCTGCTGCTGCCACCTACAGTCTGGGCACGTGGCAGGCACGTGGCACTCATCGCACCCACTAACTGGAAACGTTTGTTCCCGTCTGGCCCAGCTTCGGGCTACACCCTCCAGAGAGCAAAGACCTGAACACTCAGCATCACCAAGCTCAAAGGGCATGAGCAAAGGTCAGAAGTGAACTAGCCAGGGGAAACCCACCCCTTCCCCAAGTCCCTCCTACAAAAGGGAAAGAGAGAGGGAAAACGAATGGTTTCTCAACCCCTAATCCCAGCATTCTGATTTGCTTAGTACCTGTCCTTCCAGCTCTTCTCCAAAAATCGGGACTGGGAGCAACAGATGTTTGGGCGTGGGGAGGGCAGGAGGAGGAGGTGGAAAAGAGCAGAAGCCCAGGACCCCAGCTGCAGAAAGGTCAGGCAGCTATATTTAACCCCAGCTTAGGGTGGAGTGGGGATCTGGTTTCTGGAAGACGGGATGGGGAGAAGGGCAGGATGCCTGAGGCTCACAGACACCTAATCCTCCTGGTGACCTTTACAGCCTGGCCCTTAGGGTTGGATCAGCTCTAGGCATGGATGGAAGAAATGAACTTCGAGGAGAGCCGCTGTGAAGACAGGGGCTGCAGCTCCGGGAGCCATTTTGTAGTGGAAAATTTCTAAGTACCCATGACTCAGCTCCCCCAGCATGGCACCAAGCCACGGCTACCACACCTCTCCGGAAAAAGGAAAGGAAAAAAAAACCCCAAACAACACAAGACCACCCCCATAAACCCACGTTTTTGATTCATCAGAGAACCATCTAGGAAAAGCATCCTATCATCCCTGGGGGGAAATTTGGCTGGCGGTTTGGCTGGCGGTTTAAGGGATGGTCTAGGGTTAGTATGGTCAGAGTTGAGGTCTAGTTGAACAAGAACGGGAACGCCTGGCCTCACCTGGCTTAAGGGATAAAGGCGACTCCACCCCACGAGACAGGGGTAGGAGGATCATAGGCAAGGAAGGAGGAAGGCTGAAGGGCTAAGGAAGGTTTCCTAACGGCGGTTCATTCATTTCCTTCCTAGTTGCCACATGGCGGCTGGTTACCGCAGATGACCCCCCCCCCCCCCCCCC
>NW_021145432.1:787-1227 GCF_002837175.3 Physeter macrocephalus | reverse complement strand
TCCTCACGGCGGTTCATTCATTTCCTTCCTAGTGGCAACATCGCGGCGGGTTACCGCAGATGACCCCCCCCCCCCCCCCGCGCAGCTGGTTCTGCGCGCAGCTGTGCCTCCTGCATCCCGGGGCTGCGCCCGGCCGGGGGCACGGGCTGGGGGTGGGGGACGGGCTCCTCCCCAGCACGTGACCGCGAAGGGCGCGAAATGAAAGAAAGGGCCCTAGCTGGAGGATTAGAGGATGGGTCCAGAGCAAGAATCGGGAGACTCCTGTGTATCTGCCGCAGGCGGAGTGGAAGGCTCCGCAGAGGCGGAGTTAACAGGAGGCGCAACAGCCGGGGATGGGGGACACGAGGCCTTGCGAGGGCCTCCTCCGGGTCTGAGCACCGACCTTGAGCTCTCCTTGGGCGGTGGGGGGGGGGGGGTACGGCCACCCCCATCCAGGTCCC
>NW_021145432.1:0-599 GCF_002837175.3 Physeter macrocephalus | reverse complement strand
CCCGTGGGGGGGGGGGGGGGGGGGGGTACGACCACCCCCATCCAGGTCCCCCACGCCCTGGCAAAGACCCGGTAGGGAAAGACCCACAGACGCAATTCGGTGGGGACCGCAGGATTTACTGCCCCACCCCGCCCCACCCCGCAACTCACCCGTTCACTCCGACCTTCACCATCTTGTCTCCGGGACGCAGCTGCAGGCAGAGGGAGGGGAGCATTAGAACGCGGGGCGAAGCGGCTGGAGTCCGGCGCTGCCCTCCCCGCCCCTCCCCCAGGCCTCCATCCCGGACCTGCGCTTCCGCACGTCCTTCCTCCCGCCCCCGCAATGCGGGGACCCCGCCGGGCACGACCCGGACCCCGGCCTCCTCAGCCGCACCCCCGGCCCGCGCACGCCCCTTGTCCCTTTCGGGGCCGTCCCCGAGCCCTTTGTGGATCCTCTCCGCCAGGCTTTACCTGGCACTGCACACAAGACACGGCCGTCTGTCGAACGGGAAGGAGCCGAGAGCGCAGGGGGAAGCTGCAGCCGGAATTTATAGGGCAGGGGAGGGGCGGGGGCGTGGCGACGCGGGCCCGCCTCGCCCAGTCCCAGCCCCGGGGTGCGGA
>NW_021145431.1:56007-104774 GCF_002837175.3 Physeter macrocephalus | reverse complement strand
CTCTGCCTTCATCTTCACATGATGTTTTCCCCGTCTGTGTGTCTCTGTGCCCAAAATTACCCCCTTTTAAAGGATACCATTCATATTGGATTAGGGCCTATCCTAATGACCTCATCTTAACTTACTACATCTGGAGTGACCTTATTTCCAAGTAAGGTCACATTGTGAGGTACTGGGAATTCCAAATCCACAGGTCTTAAGAATTTGGGGGGAACACCATTCAACATTCAATGTAATTCAACACACCAAAAACTCATAGGATTTATGGATTTGGGAGAACATAATTCAATACACAAAATCGTGGGATAATTTCATCTACTCTCACACAGTCTTTCAGAGGCACCTGGCACCTCTCAATTCCTGAGCGGTGTTGTGTAGCTAAGCCAGTCCCATCCTCTCAGCCCTGGAGGAGGAGTGTGTTCAGTGGCAGGTGAGGGGGTGGCAAGGCTTTTACCAAAGGCCTACAACGGTACCGAGCATTATTGCACATTAGGGGTTGGAACCAAATAGGTCAAGAAGGCCAAGGTGGAGGCTATGGTATGTCTTCATGGTATGACACAGTCCCAGGAGAACTCCAGAAAAATGAGTGAGACCCATGCATTCCGAGTCCTTTGCAGTAAATGGAAAGCTCCTGCTCTTTGTAACATCCCACTGAGATCAAACTTACCTAGCCCAGGCCAGGTACACCAAGGGCCTGGTTTGGAATCTTGAAGCCATGCAGCTAGCTCTGCCCTCACTCAGCACCATCCTAGCTCCTCACATCTTCATTTATTCTTTTTTGGTGTTTCTGTTTGCCTGTGTCCCTCACTGGACCATAAACTCCTCTAGGTCGATGATAGTATTTTATTCATCATAAAATACTATCATACATAAAATACTGTGTAATCCCTTAAGGTTAAGATTGTCCTCAAGTAGAAACTCAATTAGATAAGACTCTTTCAAAGGCAAGAGAAAGATATGATCATCTTACCAGGAGGGTTGAGATGTAATCATGCCCCGAATCGAGGAATGGGAACTATAAAAGGTTCCTGTCATTTCTTTTGGCAGAAGGTTCTGGGAGTCTAGGAGGGTGATAATTCTGTTCTCCCTTGACACCAGATGTCAATGGTCTTTAAAAAGTTTAGTTTGGGAAACCCAGAGTTGCCAAAGCATGGCCCTGATGATAGGAAGGTTTAAGAAATGGTCCATCCAATTTGTGCAAGAGGTGCTTAGTACTGCTTGATGAACCTGGGTGCCACCCTTCACCCACACATCGTACATAATGTGGTCCAAAGTCCTGGATCATGCTCGGAGATCGCCAGCAAACCAGAGAGCAGAATCCCCAACTTCAGGGAGGAGTAGGACACAGTTAAATGTCCTTCTTTTTAAAAAAAAAATAGATATATAGTTGATGTACAATATTATATAAGTTACAGATGTACAATATAGTGATTTACAATTTTTAAAGGGTAGTTATTATAAAATATTGGTCATATTCCCTGTGTGGTACAATATATCCTTGTAGCTTATTTTATACATAATAGTTTGTACCTCTTAATCTCCTATCCCTATATTACCCCTCCCTGTTCTCCTTGTTTTAAACATCCCTCTCGCTGAACCGGGTCCATTTCTCAACACACATTCAGAGGCATCCTGGACCAAGTCCCCTTCCCTCCTTTCAGCTCTGCCCACTTGCCATCCTCGGTTAGGGCAGAACTGGGGACTCTGCTGGAGCTGCTTCCCGCCCATTGCAGGGCCCTGGCCTGAGCGTTACTTCTCACTTAGAGCAGGATTCCTGTGGCTTCTGGAATATGAACTTGGGCCCATATCCACTTCCTTAATGTTCCCCACTTAAAAGATCTCATGCACACATGGGGGGAAAATAGCATTTAGTAATTTCTTTCTGCCCTAAGTCTCAGGCCCTTTGATTCAGATGACCAGGCACACGCAGGGAGGCTGCTGGATGGCATAGGCACACATCAGGGCTTCGCCAGGCCTGGCACCTGGCCTCTCAAGCAGCTCATGACTTGTAAGCTTAGAAGTGAAAGCCACATGAGGCTTGGGGTAAAGGGTGCAGGTCACAGCATTTCTTAGCCATCCTGCAGACAGCTAGGCTGTTGTAGGCATAGAGTCAGTGGTAACACCCTCAGCAGCATCTTTTGCCCCAGCTACCAATTTGGCTTGAGAGCTTGCATTTCTCATGGCCAAACCAAAGGGACTTTGTGCAAACCGTTCCTGTCCAGATTTCCCCGACTTTCTATGCCTGTGTTCTCATCTTGGCTGGGACTTCTCCAGTGGGAGTGCAGAGGTTGGTCACGTCGTACGGAGAGCCTTGCCCTGACAGTGATCTTTGTCCCATGGATTCATCAGGTTGAAAACATTGCTATTTTCATCTCTCTGCCATGAATTGTAAAATGATGAGGCACATCCCTTGATTATCAGATTTGTGCTTGGCTGATAATAACAGACTTCATTCGTGGTGGATAATTGAGAATGGCAGCCCTAATTATGGTACTGTGCCACCCAAAGGAGAACAGGGTTTTGAAAGCCTTGCTCTTAAATCCTGAGGAGGGGCTGCAGTTGGTGCTTGTTCAGCCAAAGCCATTGAGCTACCTTGTGGCTCAGCCTCATGTGTTACAGGATCTTACAGGAACATTTCTGTTCTAACCTTACTGCTCATTTTATTTTTTTCCCTACTCCCTTTTTCACTTACCCAATTTCCATATTCATTTATCTATACATTAGGTATAATTTTTTTTCATATTTCAAGAGTACTTAATCCATCATAGAAAAATTAGAAACTGCCAATAAGCAAAAAAAAAAAAAAAAAAGTTTTTTTTTCTATACATTAGGTATAATTTTTTTTCATATTTCAAGAGTACTTAATCCATCATAGAAAAATTAGAAACTGCCAATAAGCAAAAAAAAAAAAAAAAGTTTCTTTTTACTCAACATGCCACCACCTGGAGAAAACTACTGTCAGTGAACATTCCATTCCCAGTTTTTTTATGCACATTTTTTAAAGCTTGCATTGTTCACTTAACAATATTTGGGAATAGTGTTTATGTCCCTAAAAATTCATCAACCTGGATGGCTGGATGGAAGAATCACAATTTATTTAACCAGGCACACGTCATTGGTCATTCCATTTATTTCCAGTTTTCAACTTTTAGAAACAATGTTATAGTGAATGTCTCTGTGGCCAAATATTTGCACACATTCTCAATTGTTTTCTTAGGAAGAATTCCTAAAAATGGAATTGATGGGTGAAAATGATAAATATATATTGTCTTTAACTTTGTACTGTAGAAAGTTTAAAAATATATACCACATAGACAGAACCCCCATGTACCCATTCGAAAATGACCAGCTCCTGGCCAGTCCATACCCCACCCACTTCCCCTAGTTCCTGTATTGTTTAGAAACAGATCCAAGACATCATGCCAGAAAGACTCTTTTCTGTCAAATAGCACAGGTATTTGAAAATGGGAGAGGAAAAGAAGTGAATTTCTAGAAAAGAAAAAAAGGGTAACATTTTGTCTATGTTATCTACTGTGCTGTTTGGGCTGTGTTCATTTTCCTGCCATACCTGGGCTCAGGACTCATCATTTGTCTTCTGGGTTCCTGCAACAATCTTCTAGCCAGGGTCCTTTCTTCTTTCTCTCCCTTTGGATAGGTATATCTGTTTTTAAGCTGTTTCATAGCTTGCCAAATTGTGTGCTTCAGAAAGGCTAATCAAATTAATACTTTCACTAGAGTCATATAGGAGTGTCCACGCGGTGGATAAAGTTTTCCTCCCTCCTTCCCTCCCTCCCTCCCTCCCTTTCTTCCTCCCTCCCTCCCTCTCGCCTGCCTCAGCCCCCAATTTCCTCACTGCATTTCCTCTTTGTGAATTGCCTTTTGCTAACTTTTCTTTTGAGGTGTTTGTCTTTTTAAAATTGTGTTCATGCATTTCTGTTAAACTCATAGCATTTTATCAATACTTAGGTCAGTGAATTGCTGTGCATACTGTTTTTTTTTTTTTGGACTAAGAGAACATATCCTGCATTTATATGAAGGAATAAGCATGTTGTATAAAGCTAACAGCTCAGAGCAGCAAGTCACTGTCAACAGAGGGACAAGAATGGAGTGAGGCCTGCAGGGGTGGGCAGGGGCCCTGCGAGAGGGGAGGGCATCCAGGCAGGGACAGGGGAGACTTTCACAGGTCACCTAACTCCAGTCTTCACAGTCATCCATGAGGCAGGTAAGGCAGATATTATTCCCATTCACAGTGGCTTGTGCCAGGGCACACCTAAATAAGATCTTCCAAGCCCCAGTCCAGGGATTCTTCTACCCTATCACACTGATTCATATGCTTATTCATAAAAGGCAAATATAGCATCAAAATATATCTGATATCCCTATTTACAAAACACTTAAAATTTTTTTTTTTTCTACAGCGTGAAGGCCCAGGACCAGGTCATTATAACTTGAAAATACCTTCAGTAAGTTCTGTTACTTCCTGCTTTCAATCCAGAGTACCTCGATTCTTGCCTGCCTGTTCAGTAAGTATACTAAAAGACAGATGTGGTTGTAGGTTTTGTGGCTGGTGGGTGGGTGGGGAGTGGGCATTGGGGGTCGGATGGAGGTATCAGAGTTATATACAATTCTAGTATATATACACTAAAATTGCTTATCAAGTCGGCAAAGGGCGTAGAGGTCACTCAGCAAGCCCTCGGCCAGCTTCAGGCTCAGAGTGACTCCAGACCTGAAGCCCGTGGCTGAATTATGGGTCCAGTTGCGAACAGCCAGCACAGTAATTAGCCATCGGTGTTATGTCCTGGTTGGTCTGGGGGGAAACTCCTTTAACGAATTGAAGCCAGCAGTGGGCACAGGCTGCCCCCGCCCATCCAGAACTGCCATTCTTTGTGTATATGTCTTCTGGGAGCAAAAAGTCACAGCAGAAACATGATGATTGAACCAAAGGGGACCATTAAGGCCTGAGCCATCATCCTGCCCCCAGGGACTCGGGACAGACAGGGAAGAGGCTCAAGTTCATGGAGATACACAAAGAAGGTGGATTCTGGGAGTGTGCGAGAGCCTCTGAGGCCTAGAGAAGATCAAGAAAGATGGCAAAAGCTAACATGGAGCTTATGAAAGTGGCTAGGGCTGTTGTTTGTTTGATGCTAAAAGTTTGCATTCCCTTGGCCTTATTGTTCCCAGCCAGCACCTCAGTCTGAAAGTCCCCCAAACTCAGTGGTTTGTAGCCTTATTGGAGATTGTTAGGAAGACAGAAACACGAATTCTGCTCATAAGAAAACGGCACCACCCCGGGGTGGGGGGTAAACAAGGAGGGTGGGAGGAGCTGGGGCGGTGGGCAGGAGACAGCTGCCTGCAGGTCACCTCCCCCAGCACCGCCTGGGCTGTCCCAGGCCATCTCGCTGCAGAGCTGCCAGCTGCGGTGCTACAGTGTGGCAGCAGTGTTGTCTTTCTCTGGAGGAATACTGGGGAGGCCCCACCGATAATATTAAAAACAGACCAACAGCAGGAGGCTAGTGGATCCCTTCAGCAGATCCTCATGTGTTACATGATAATGCTAGTGGCATTATCACGATCCAAACACAGATTTTTATCAGAGCTCACGGGGCTGAGCTTCCTCAGGAAGTTGGAGTCATGCTAACCAAACTCCAAGGAGACTGATGGAGAAGCTGGAAGGTGTGGTATTCATTTACAAGTGTCCAGCAAGGGGGCTGGTGTCTGGGGCCGCTGCTCTGCAGAGCGTCTCCCCTTGTAGGAAACTCGGAAGGAAGCCGACAACAATCAGACGTTTGCTTGGTGACAGTGGAATCAGGGCTGGGGGACGGAGCCGGATGTTCTCAAGGTCTGAGAAGCACAGCCAGTAGCCTCCTGAGGGGTGGCCTTGCGAGGCCCGGGCCCACGAACCTCCTGTTTGGTGACTGGCCTTCCAGGACTCCACACGCATGCTGCTTCCTCATTAAGAGCACTAATAAAGGCTTCAGCTTCCTTCGACGTCTGGCCAGGAGTTGATTAGATTTCCAGGCTGCTCCTCTGCTTTTGGCAAGGGAGACATCCTGTCGTTTAAAGCAGCTTCTGCAGGCAGCTGATCTCATCCACTCTGGGCTGACGCTCTAGTAGTCCTGTTTCCACTCTCACTGTTTCCTGAAGAGATAACAAACTGCAAGGAAGGATGGCAATGACAAGTAGGTGATGATAGGGGATAATAATAGCGGTGGTAGCTAGCGTGCGGCGCAGTACAGTACTTGCTGCCAGCCTGGTGGTGCTGTCTGTCTTGGGGGGCCCCCAGTGAACCTCAAAACCTCATTTGCTGGGTGAGGCGTGGGAAGCACGTGGCCCAGGGTCATATTGAGCCATTGGTGGTGGGACTAGGACTCAAACCCAGCCCCGTCTGACATTAAAACGCTTCCCTTAACGATACCCAGAGACACCAGTGTGTCGCTAAGATCAAATATTGGGGCATTCAAGAATATGTGGAGGCACCTCAGCATGGGCAACACTGACCTCAGAAATCAAAGTCTTCGTCTATGAGAATGACATTCATTTATATCTTATCACTACAGAAGAGAAGCTTTGTTTAAATAATTGGCTAAATAATTTTTCAAGAATTTCATCAGGGCTTCCCTGGTGGCGCAGTGGTTGCGAGTCCTCCTGCCGATGCGGGGGACGCGGGTTCGTGCCCCGGTCCGGGAAGATCCCACGTGCCGCGGAGCGGCTGGGTCCGTGAGCCACGGTCGCTGGGCCTGCGCGTCCGGAGCCTGTGCTCCGCAACGGGAGAGGCCACAAAAGTGAGAGGCGCCCGTGTACTGCAAAAAAAAAAAAAAAAAAAGAATTTCATCAAAACGAAAACATGGCTTTTCAAAATTAGAACTCGTCAGTCCCTTGAGAATATATCCCTCTGAGCCCGAGGTCCACAGCCCCTGGTAGTGAAGCACCTTACTCTATTATACTGGGGAAAACGATGGAAACACACGAGTTTGGGCTTTTGAGGTCGACCACCCAGGTTCAGAATCCATCCTCTCCAACCCATTACCACTAGACTGAGGTCATTGAGGGCAGAGGGTTGGGGGGGGAGACGCTGGTATCCCCAGGGACAGGGGGTGCCCTGGAGAAAGCGTGCCCTGAGGTGAGGGTGGGATGTGAGCCCGCCTCCCCTGGGCTGTCACTTGCTTGTCCTCTCTTCTCTCAGCACCTCTGCAGCCTTGGGGAGAGCCGTGGACAGGATCAGGTCTCAGCCCCAAGAACAGGCTCCAATTCCAGGGTGCATAGGCCCCAGCCCCGGACACAGTGGCCCTCGTCTCCCTCCGTGGCGATTTGCCAGCCACATCTGAGCCCACAGCCAGGCTCAGGAGGCTTCAGGTTCTGGTGTCACTATCTCATCACTCCCTGTTTTCTGTTGTGTTTTCAGAAAACGCCAGGCCCAGGAGCATACACATCTTCAGCACAATTCCCCAAGCAGCCCCGGACCATAGCCAAAATGGGCCGAGAACATAGCCTTTTCTTCAACAACACAGTTGGCTTTTAAAATAAACCCATCTTGGCCCTAATCGACTTTGAGTTTTAGTAAGTTCTTATGTTTAGAAAACTCGATTTTGTCTCTTCTTTAGGAGGGTTTGACCACAGACCATAATCTATGGCCTGGGCGGACCACCCAGCCCGCTTATCTGGAATGGTCCCAGCAAAATGTCCAGTTCACGTGCAGAAGTTTCCTGGTTTGAACAATCAGTTATATGTTCCCTCTGTGTGTTGTCAGAGGGTGTATCCCCAGAGGCTGTGCCCCTGGGCTGCTCTCACAGCACCTGGACGGGCCCTGATATGTCAGGTGGGCTCTGTGCGACCTTGGGCTCTCTAGCTGGGTCTCCACTGCACTGGGGTTATCATGCCTCACAGACTCATGGAGACTTTCTTGGGGGGTCGGCATTCAGCCAAGGCCAACCCGAACTTGACGGGATCCCAACAGATGCTTCTTTCTCTTTCTCAACTCCCTGAAGAGAACAATATTGATTCAACCCGACGAGCATTTGTGGTTTCAAGTCAACAGAAATATTTTGAGGATCTGCTCCGTGTCAGGTGCTGTGCTGGGGTTAGGGAGTGGAGGTTGAAACAAGGATGAACAAGGCATGTGACTGAGTTTAGGGAGGGTTGGAGGGGAGACAAGGCCAGAAAGGTAGTTTGGAATAGTTCCCGGCTTGAGGAAGGCTTTGAAAACCATGCCAAGAGCCTCCTTCCGGTCACCTTGTGTGTGCAGCTCAGGGGTGGCCGTCATGTGGATGGCAGTTCCACCAGCAGGACAGGCCCTAGTCTCGGGAAACTGTGAGATCACCATGCCTGGCGCGTGGAGGAGCAAATTCTGACAACAAAGGCCACAACAGGCACCCAGAGCAGGGACAGGGCAGCACGGCCCGAGCGGGGAAGGACGGCCGGGTGCAGGAGGCAGCTTGGCTGGTACCCAAGGGCCCAGGAGGCCGAGATAGGCAGAGAGGAGAGGGAGGAAGATGGAGGGCAAGGAAGCCCGTTTGGGTGAAAAGCAGGAAGAAACATTTGCTGGAGGGGAACAGAGGGAGCCTGGCCCAACTAGAGTGGAGGGTGCAAATGCGGGCGGGAGGGGGCTTGGGCAACACCCAGACCACAGGTCAAGCAGTCAGTCCTGCTCTGGGAGCTCCAGCCAGACAGACCCTATGCTGGACAGCCAGGGTCTCATGAAGGATGGGCAGGCTAGAGTCATTAATCAATAATAGGAAGGAATCTTTTTCTTTTTAACTAAAAGAAAGAAGAAGAAAACCTCATATAAATCCCTATATTTTATTATATTATAAAAAACCCCAGCTCTCTTCTCTAGTCATATAAACACCATTATAAAGTGGGCGTTGGGCGCAAGGAAGGGGAGGTCATCATCTCCCTGGGTTTATCCACGTCTCACATTTTGTGGAAGAAACTCCCTGCACTGTGTTCCTTCAGAGCGGAAAACAGCCCCTTGGAAGATGAGGCAGACGCCTCAGGGGTGGCAGCCCTTGTCCCTCTCTGATCAGCAGATGTGGCTGCAGGGCAGATAGTTCCCAATTTTATTCTCCAAGTGGGTCAAAGGCCCCTGCAGGATCAGAAGGTAACGCCGGCAGTTCTGACAGAGCGTGTTTCTCTAGGAAGCAGTGTGTCAGGTTGTGCCTGGCTCTCAGGGCAGCAGTTCTAGAGAGAGGGAGGTGAGAGGTGGTCACGTCCGTCTTGGGGCTCGTGGGTGGAAGGTTAGGGCAGGAGGGAGCTTGTGTTGCAGGTGTGTGGGGTATCTCCCCGACAGCAGTGTGAACCAGGGGCGGCCAGGAACTGCCTCTCTCTCCCTCTGTCTTCCCTCTGCTTCTCCCTCAGGCCAGCCTCTTCCCACGCTTAGGGTCTAATGCAGCCTTCTCCTCGCATCATTTCCTGAGCCCACGCCCTAAAGAATGTAAGCAGCACCTCCTGGTTCCAGTATCAGGTTCCCAGGAGAGAGAATCCAGTTGGCCAGCTTGGGTCAGGGGTCCACCCTTCGGCCCTCCAGCTGTGGCCAGGAGGGCCTAGACCCTTGGTGCAGACATAGCTGCAGGGCCCAGCTGTGCCGGGGTGGATGGAGGGCAGCTCCCCTGTGTTCTAAAAGAGAATGAAGACCCTTTCAGAATAAGAAGGAGAGGGCGTCTCCTGCCTGGCCTGCAAGAAGGGGGCTTGGGAGGCCTGCAGAGACGTCACCTGGAGGTGGAACCGCTGGAGAACACTCTGCAGGGCCACCCGTGAGTTTCCAGTCCATGCACTAACTTTGCCCTTGGCTCCTGTGACTTCTGTCTTCTTTCTGGAGCTGGGGGTACCCCAGCCCTGTCCTCCTTTCCAGTCTTGCCACCTGCCCATAATGCAGCCTCCCCCTCCTCTGTGTCTCCTCTGTGGTGATGTGACAGAGGCTTTTCCCTAGGTGCTAGCAGAGCGTCTGGCAGGCACCAGGCGGCGAGGAGAGCAGTGTTTTGCTTCTTCTTTGACATATTCCAGCATTTTTTATAGTATCTCATACAGGTAGGGAGAGGCTTTCCCAAATAGACCAGAGGGATTCTGGATGGCTTTTTCCTGCCACAAGCCTAAAAACTGGGACAATGTTGGAAGAGCAGGGCCTCCTTCTGTCCTTTCCAACTTCGAGAGACTGGACAGACTGGGGTTGACTTTGAGCTTGAGCTTTGAGATTGGGATACAAACACCTAGCAGCTACGGCTGTTGTATGCATCCAGTGACAGGTCCAAACTGACTTAGAAAAGCCAAGAGCCGGCAGATGGAAGGGAATGTGGTGTTAATCCTACGTCCTGAGGGGCCTTCCTTGCAGGGTCCCTCCTCCATCCCCCATGGACCTCTGTGACACTGGCTTCTCGAGGTCCCAGCCCTGGTTTCCCTGAGCATCCTGCTGTTCCTCTCCCCTCCCCCACCCACACGCCAACTGCCCTCTGAATTTGGCTTCAACCAAAGCGAATGGTTTTCTTGGCTGCAAATATCTTCTGCTGTTGCCATGTGAAATTCCCTCTGCATTAAGTCAGAGCATGTCAAAAGTCGCAGCACTCGTGGGGACAGCTTGTCCTCCCCCCCACATCTCTTTCCCTCCTTCCTCACCCCCACTGGCACCCCCACCCCATTGTTTTCTGGACCCACAGGGGACACCTGGCAGACCTGGAGACCTAGGGCCATAGGTTGCTCAGGTGATCGATCGCCCGGCCTCCAGCATCACCTCTCACCTGCTCGGTGCCACCCGCCTCAAAGCAGCACACAGCTGCCTGAACTCCGGTCCCTGCGGCTAGGATTACTTTGAAAGTCCTATTGTCTTGAAAACGCGTTCTACAAGTTCAGAATCAGTTGTTCTAAGCTGCATTTTAGAATCCCGTGGAGGGAGGGGGGGAGACTTTACAAAGCTCAGTGCCTGGCAGCTCCCAAACAGATCACATCAAACTCTCTTGGGTAGGCCTCAGGCCCAGTATTTTTGTAATGTGCCTCCCCGTCCCCGCCCCCACCCCCAGGTGATTGCAATGATCAGCCAAGGCTGAGAACCGCTGCTGGGATGGTGTGAAGGCACCAATCACCAATAACTCTGGGCGGGGCCACAGGGAGTTCCCCCCACCCCTGAAGGTTTAAGAAGACTTCGCCGTTGCCCTAGGAAGTCATGCTCCAGCTAAGAAGAGGTTGGTCTGTGTTAGCATCTGGCTGAGTCCTGAGGAAAGAGGATGGCGCCGGGCCGGATCATCTGAGTGAAGTAAGTTCCTGGAACGTTACCGGTGGAGGTCGTTCTGCGTAGAGAGGTCAGCAGGGCCCTGAACTCAGGCACCTCTCGCCAGCCTGACCCTGGGCTGGGCTTCTCACAGATCTTTGCCTTTGGCCAAGGGCGGGGCTGCAGGCATACAGAGCCTGCCAGGCCCAAAGGGAGGGGTTTGGGTTCCGGATTCAAGGCCGCAGGGACCGGGTGGGCTTGTGGGGGCCAGTGCCAGAGACCCAGAACCTGGCCCGGCTTGCTAACCATCTCCCCAGAGAAGGGGCGACTCTGGATGGCAGGAAGAGCCAAGGCTGACGGAGGCCTGGGTGTTGGGGGTGGCGAGTAGGTGAGGGGGTGGCGGAGAGAAGGAGGAGGAGCCAGAGGAAGGGGAGGCCCCGGGGTGGACGCGTGGAGGATGTCTCTCAGCAGGTGCTTCGCGTTGCCTTGTTGACAGCACCCTTAGCTCTATCAGAGCCCAGAAAAGTGTGTCACCCTTTTGAAGAGAGATGGGGGCTCAGAGAGGCCCATCCATCAGGGGAGGGAGGTGGCAATGTGGCTGCTTTGGGTCGGAGTGTGGCTTAGTCCCTGAGAAGTGTAGGCAGGAAGGGAGCTCAGGCCCAGTGACACTGCATCTCTGGTCACCAGAGTGGGCTCGGGGGGTGTGGGGGGTGGGGGGAGGAGCCAGGGAACTGAGCAACCAGGGAGGGGGGCAGGGTTGGATGGCAAGGCAGTGAGCTGGAGCTGTGCAGGTCACAAACAGAGCTCAGGGCTTGATGAGGGCTGGCCTTTGTCCCCTCACCCCCTTTCTGAAGTCCCAGAGCTCAGAGGTCCTGCATGGTAACTGAGGGCCATCACGGAGAAAGGAAGTTGCTGGAGCTTCTCTTATTCATCAGGACCAGAGGGGACGCTTGGAAACACGCCAGGCAGGGTCACAGCTGTTGAGGCTTCTAATCCCCAACCCGTCCTGGGCTGGGCATGGGAGCTGGACTGCAGAGAACCTGTGTGCCCGGGTAGCTCGCTGCGGAAACTGACCATCTGTGTTAGTTTCCCATGGCTGCTGTAACAAATTTCCATAGACTTTGGTGCTTAAAACAACACAAATTTATTCTCTCACAGTTCAGGAGGTCAGGGGTCCCCAAATCAGTCTCACTGGGCTAAAGTCAAGGTGTTGGCAGGCTGGTTCCAGAAGGAGTCTCTTTCTGGGAGCTCTGAGAGGAGAATATTTTCTTCTCTTTTTTAGCTTCTGGAGACCACCTGGATTCTGTTGCTCATGGCCGCTTCCTCAAATCACTCCAAACTCCCGCTCCCACAATCACATCCACTCCTGACTCTGATCCCCTGTTTTCCTCTCCTCTTGTAAGGATCATTTTTTTCTTTCTTTTTTTTTTTTTAGTCAAGAGTGGTACATTTATTCAGTATCAAAGGCATGCTGAGTATATCTGTGTGAGTGGATAAGAGCCTTTGGTTAGTTACTTTCAGTTAGTTGGTGTAAGGATCCTTATTATATTGGGCCCACCTGGATACTCTCCCCATCTCAAGACCCTTAACATAATCGCGTTTGCAAAGTCCCTTTACCATGTGAAAGAACATATTCACAGGTTCTGGGGATTAGATATGGACACCTTCGGGAGGGCGTTATTCAGTATTCCACACCAGCTATCTAACTTGTAGCTGGGATAGGATGTGAGGCATCCTTTTGCCTGAAATGCTACTCTCCCCTGGCCCTTTATGTGCTATCTTCACCTTCCCCAGTCTTCCCCAAGCTGGTTGGTGCTTCTCCTAAGGGCTCCAGTAGTCCCCAGATTCTTGCCTGAGGCCAGCGTTGGATTGTGGGCTCTGAGATCATAGTGTTGGGATCTACTGGGGCATCGGTGAATTTCCCATTGCCTAGTACAGTGTTAGCACATAGTAGATGCTCACTGAATACTATATTTTACTGAGGTATAGTTGATACAACATTATGTAAGTTTCAGGTGTAAAACATAATGATTTACAATTTTAAAGCTTATACTCCATTTATAGTTATTATAAAATATTGGCTATATTCCCTGTGTTGTACTACATAGGCTTGTAGCTTATTTATTTTATACATGGTAGTTAGTACCTCTTAATCCTCTATGCCTATCTTGCCCCTTTCCTCTCCCCACTGGTAACCACTAGTTCATTCTCTATGTCTGTAAATCTGTTTATTTTTTTGTTAATATGCACTAGTTTGTAGTTTGTATTAGTTTTTGGATTCCACATATAAGTGATATCATACAGTATTTGTCTTTCTCTGTCTGACATATTTCACTGAGCATAATACCCTCCGGGTCCATCCATGTTGTTGCAAATGGCAAAATTTCACTTTTTTATGGCCGAGTAGTATTCTATTGTGTATATATGTGCCACATCTTCTTTATCCTTTCATCTGTTGATGCACACTTAGGTTGCTTCCATATCTTGGCACTTGTAAATAATGCTGCTATGAACATTGGGGTGCATGTATCTTTTTGAATTAGTGTTTTTTGTCTTGTTTTTTTTTCTTTTTGGATATATATGCAGAAGAATTGCTGAGTCATGTGGTAGTTCTATTTTTAGCTTTTTGAGAAGCCCCCATACTGTTTTCCACAGTGGCTGCACCAGTTTACATTCCCACCAACAGTGTAGGAGTGTTCCCATTTCTCTACATCCTTGCCAACATTTGCTATTTGTGTTCTTTTTGATGGTAGCCTTTCTGACAGATGTGATATCTCATTGTGGTTTTAATTTGCATTTCTCTGATGATTAACGATGATGAGCATCTTTTCATGTGCCTGTTGGCCATTTGTGTGTCTTCTTTGGAGAAATGTCTATTAAGGTTTTCTCCCCATTTCTTAATCAAGTTGTTTGTTTTTTTGATGTTGAGTTGTATGAGCTGTTTATATACTTTGGATATTAACCCCTTATTGGTCATATCATTTGCAAACATTTCCTCCCATTCAGTAGGTTGTCTTTTCGTTTTGTCATAGGTTTCCTTTGCTGTGCAAAAGCTTTTACGTTTAATTAGGTCCCATGTGTTTATTTTTGCTTTTATTTCTTTTGGCTTAGGAGACAGATCCAAAAAAATATTGGTATGATTTATGTCAAAGAGTGGTCTGCTTATGTTTTCTTCCTGGAGTTTTATGGTTTCTCGTGTTACCTTTAGGTCTTTAATCCATTTGGAGTTTATTTTTGTATATGAGGTGGGAAAAGTGTTCTAATTTCATTCTTTTACATGTAGCTGTCTAGTTTTCCCCACACCACTTACTGAAGAGATGGTCTTTTCCCCATTGTATATTCTTGCCTCCTTTGTCATAGATTAATTGACCATAAGTTCGTGGATTTATTTATGGGCTGTCTGTTTTGTTCCATTGATCTATGTGTCTGTTTCTGTGCCAGTACCATACTGTTTCGATTACTGTAGCTTTGTAGTATAGTCCGAAAGTCAGGGAGTGTGATACCTCCAGTTTTGTTCTTCTTTCTCAAGATTGTTTTGGCTATTTGGGGTCTTTTGTGTTTCCTAAAATCTTTCATACTATGGAAGTTCCTTTGATTATTTTGAACCGCAAAGAATTGTCTAGGGAAGGGCTGTTAGCCTGAATATCATCAGCCATTTTTGGTGTTTGATGCTGACAAAAGTCACCTGATGAAATAAGTTTTTAAAAAGAGGAGGTAAAGACACTTAGTACTGATTTTAGAAATCATTCCTGGAGGTTTGACCTTAAGATTGTAGGTGTTAGATGTTATAAACAGGCTCTCTAAGACCTCTTAAAAAGCAGTCACATTGGGAGTTCCCTGGTGGTCCAGTGGCTAGGACTCAGCACTTTCACTGCCGTGGGTCCAGGTTCAGTCCCTGGTTGGGGAACTAAGATCCCGCAAGCTGTGAGGAGCAGCCAAAAGTTAAAAAAATAAAAAAAGTAAAAAGCAGTCATATTAAAAGTTACATTCTGGGGAATGGGGTTGGGCAGGGGGAGAACGCTCCTAATGTTTTACATATGGTACTTATGGCTCCAGTTAAAATCTCCAGTAGCCACATTATTCCAAAAATTTAAATGTGCCCTATCTTACATGGAAATGAAGATGAAGCTTCTGGAAAGTTGTGTTTAATGACCCACATATCTGTAGTGCAGATGAAGATCCTAATGGCAAAGATGCATGAGTATTTCTAAAATAATTTCTACAATGGGATGAAACATACATGTAACTCTATTAAGAAAATATAATGGATTGAGACCAACTGTAGGTCCTTGAACAGCCATAACAGACTCAGGAGGGCTAAGGTCTCTCTTCGGAGCCCTGTCCCAGGCACCCCCAGGGCGAAGCGCTGGGATGGTGTGTGTGCTGGGCAAGAGGGAAGGCTAAGGTCAGCCGGTGGGTGGGGCCAAGGTGGCCTCACTCCACATTTGTACCCCAAGCCTCCCACTGGCAGGAGAGCCTCCCTAAAGGCCAGCCTGTGTCCCGCTCATGAGGGCATGTGTAGGTGTGGCTGAGCCCAGGTGTGTGGGATGTGGGGGCCACACCCGGGAAGCAGAACCCCCAGGGCCTGTGTGCCAGCCTGGGTGTTCTGACAAAGCATAAGGGTCCCATGAGGTGAGTGGTGAGAGGTGCAGTGGGGGAGGGAGGGAGGGAGAGAAACTTCTGGAAGGCGTGGGAACTGGGTCTTGAAGAAGAAGGGGCACAAGGTGAATTCTGGGAAGAGGCCCAGTAGGAGTGGAGTAGACGTGGGAGAGCATGGGTCATTGAGGGCACAGGAGACACCCTCACAGGTAGGGAGAGGGCCCAGGACGGGGTGTTCCCAGCTCAGAGGAGACGCTGTCTGGATGGAGGAGAGTGCCTGGCCCCAGGCTAGCAACTGCCGGGGCCCTCTGTGCGCTCACACCAGCCTGCACTGGGCCAGGCCGTCAAAGCCCCTGCACCCTTGGCGGGGTGCTCTCAGGGGTGCGGGTGTGAGTGGTGTAGGGGGCCCCCACTCACAGCCAGTGAGCCGGGGGCCTTGTTGGGGGTTGGGTAGTGAGCTGTGGGCTCCTGGGCACGAGACAGGTGAGAGGGAGCTTGCAGTGGCCTCCTCCTTCTGGGCCCAAGCTGAGGCCATGGAGGTCACAGTTACAGAGACTGCCCCAGCTGCTGAGACCTGGGGACGGGGAGCTGGGGAAGCCACCTATGCTCTGACCTCCGCACAGAGAAGGGACCCATCTCAGGTGTCAGAGCTGACACCTGAGGCCAGTTAGTCTTTGTGACAGTTGTCCCTATGCCTGCTCTGATCCCCGTTTCAGCATACACACTCCTCCTCTGGTTGGCGGGTGTCCCAGGAAGAATGCCATAGACCGAGGTTCTCGCATGCAGACCGCCCGAGTGTCGATCACTCACTGCCCTGGTGGCTGGAGGCCTCGGGCCGGTCACCTCACCTTCCTGCACTGCCTTCCCTCCCCTGTGAGATGGGTTTCGCCATGCCCACCAGTGCCCCTTTGCTTCGGGTAGGAGCCCCTCCCTCCATAGGCGGGTGCCCTGGCATGTGCCCCTCCACCCCCAAAGGCTGGTCTGGTCTCCAGGTGCACACTGAGAGGAGACCTGGGGAAGGAGAGTGTGCCTCTCTTGGGATGGGCAGGGCCACCAGGAACAAACACACTCGAGGTCCCTTACGTCATCAGGGGGTCATTGCAAGGACCGAGGAAAGGATTCAGATGGGAGTCTTCACTTCAGGCTGCAGGAGCTGGAAAGGTCATCTGGGATAGAATGGAGCTCTCTTGAGTCCATCATCTTTTGCCCAGTTGAAAATGGGCATCCATTTCTTTTGATTGAAGAGCTCCATCTTTATGGAGATTCACCTGCTCTGCATTTTTCTATCTTCTTGCCTCTGGCCCTTGGCTTCTGCCGCTTTTCAGCCTCTGCTCCCACCACCAACTGCTTCTGTCTTTATCCCAACTCACACCGCAGAGGCCAGACCCTCTGCAGCCTTCAGCACTGTCAATGTCATGCAAGGCAAGGAGAGGTGGAGGGACCGTTCCACATTAAAGGAGACTAAAGAGATGTGACAGCTAAGTGGAATATGTGACCCCGGCCAGGGGAAGACAGTGCTACAAGGAACAGTGGTGACAAACTGGCATATGGACGGGAGAGGAGAGAAAACTACTGTGTCGGGGTTAAATTCCCTCATTTGTGAACTGTGTTGTGCTTATGCAAGACAAGGACCTTTGTTCTTAGCGAAAACACACTGAATTATTAAGGGGTAAAGGGGCATGATTTATGCAACCTATTCTCAAATAGTTCGGGAAAAAAAATATGTTTTTAAAAGAGACCCACAATGACTGACTTCTTGCCAAATTCCAAAGAGACAAGTTAAGGGGAGAAGAGAATGAGTGAGAGTGTGAGAGAGCAGGGACGGTCACCACCAGTCTGGGGGTCTCTGTGTGGGGTGCCCAGGCCACCTCATAGGCTGTGGGCCAGTGCACAGAGGAGGAACTTTGGTTCTAGAAACCACCCATGGCCCAGTCAGCTGGTGGGCAGGACAGTGGGGTCACATGGCCCAGCGCACAGCTCCCATGGTGACCTTTTCTTGTTTCTGGGTTGCCTGGCATCTTGAGAACCCTCTTGCTCTTTGGGGGACTTTCCAGCTTGTTGAGTGGTCTCTGTTTAAGGAACCTCCTCTCCGGCTGCAGAAGGGGCAAGGGTGGCAGGCGGCAGCACTGAGCATCGGCCGTCCTCCCCTGCCGGAAGATTCCTGGTGATGCACGTTTCCATGGATCCCAGAGGGGTCATTCTGCTGCCTCAGTGACGGGCACTGCCTGCCTCTCTCCCATCGTCTGGTGAGCTGGTGCTGGCTCTGTGGGCGAGGACCTTACTCTCAGCTTTGCCATATTCCTAGCTGGGAGTGGAGGCGTCATGATCTCGTCACATTTCATGGGGACAAAACCCACTTGCCTACGTTGTTGACTCCCAAAGGAGCAATGTCGGAGAGAGAGTCCACCGATAAGCAAAGTGGCTTATGCCTAGTATAGTGCAGGGAGAATGTTAGGATTGTCACTGTCATCAAGAGAAGAGACAGGACAGGAGCCCCCATCATGTACCATAAGTGACAATGATAGGGAACGGGTGGGGTGGGTGTTCAAGGGGGTGTGAGTTCTGTTGTCTTCCTTCTCCGGGGGGACCTGCATCGTACCGAGTGCCCAGGAGGGCAAGGCTTGAGGGAATGATGGGCTGATGCAGGGTCTCAGAAGGGGCCCGTTACTGCTCACCCAGAACTCCAGCTGCTCAAGCAGCCAGATTTTGTGTCCTGAGGCCCATCCCCTTGTCACAGCTGGTTGTTCTTAGGGACCCATGGAATAAATGAGTGGGACCAGTGGGATCCTCTCATCCAGGAATCTAAGCTCAGATGCACAGAGGGGGGTTGCTGCAGCACTGGAGGTGGAAGGCCAGCCAGGGTATGTAGATTGAACGTAGTCCCATGGGAGCATCTCTGAGTGAGCGAGGTCAGCCAGCAGGGAGAGGAGGCGGGGCAGAGAAAATCATCACACAGGTATCCAGTGCTTATTATGAGCCAGGCACTGTTCTAGGCTCTTTCCATGTTTTTTCTCAATCATCATGACAGTCCACAAAGCAGGCACTGTTCCAGGATTATTCTTACTTTACAGATGAGGAGACAGGCACAGAGAGGGTAGGTGACTTGCTCAAGGGCACAGGGCCAGCCAGTGGTAGAGTGGCCCTCGAGCTCAGTCTGGGTGCTGACTCCATCACCAAAGACGGATGCATGGCTGCTTCGGCCCCATATCTGTGCACTGCAGTCCCTGCCCTAGGGCTCCAGGGAACCCCCCTTGTCTCTTTCCTGGCGCTACCTTCAGTGGGTCTCTGCTTTTCGCAACTGAGAGAGCTTGATGAAAATTCGAAGGAGTTTCTGGCATGGGCTACTTTCCCAGTAGGACCTCCCTAGCTTCCAGAATCCAAGTCTGCACCACGTGGGTTGGTCCCACAGGTCGCTTATGCATGAGGCTCGCTGACTGGGTTGTCATCAAGAGCCGGCAGCACGGGCTGGGGGATATTTGTTTAGCTGGATGCTTCCCGAAAACTAGGCCAAGAAATATTTGCACAGTGACATCTGAGCGCTCGAGTCGGGTGTGTGAATGCAACAGTGAGTACTTTGGTAGGAGTCTGGGGGTGGCGGCTGAAATTCCATTCATACCTGTGCCTGCAGATAAACACTGTTAATACTGCAGGGCTGTGGGCTGGAGGTCCATGGGGGTGACAGTGCAACCGAGTCTCAGCCCCAAACTGCAGCCCTTGTTTTGGTACAATGGGTTGGACATGGGGCTGGCCACCCCCGGCTCCAGGGAGGGATCGAGTGTGAATGAGGGGAGGGCTCGAGTGTGAATGAGGGGCCTGCAGATGGGGTGCCGGAGGTCAGGAAGCGCCTGGGTCTCCACCACTGCCTGACTTTCCAACATCTGACCACCCTGAGGTCAGCTCAGCAAAGCCCTCCTCAGGGACAGGAAGGCTGCCCCTCCCTCCCTCGAGATTCCCTCCAGTCTCCTCCTTGTAGGATGAGCTTTTCTAGGCCTTTCTCCCAGGCTGGCAGACAAGTGACACCATGTATAGCCTAAAGCAGCCTTTAATTCTCACCCCAGGGGGCCGTGAGCTGGCGGGTGAGGGTGTGTGACAAGTAATCTGATACTAATTGTTAAACCACGAAAGACTGAACGTGTTTTCTAAAAAGTATCACAGGGAAATCAAAGCTGGGCACCTAGGAGCTCCAAGAAGGGCCCTTCCTCACTAACAGCAAAACCGTAACCCCGGTAATAGGGCTGAGGATCAGGGTGGAGGTGGCCAGGGTGCTGAGCGGGCAGCTCTGTCTAAGCCAGCCCCCGAGTTCGAGGGGAAGCCTTATGGGCAGCTGTCTTCAGACCGTGTGGGTGCAGCCTTGGGGGTCCATCGGATAATCCCTTGGGGTGCACGAAGAAAACAGGGCTTCTGTGTAAACTGATGTCATCCTTTGATAGACATTTTATAACATATAGTGTATTTGTATGTGGCATAACTTCTATTAGGAGAATATCGGTATGGACTTCTCAGAGCAGGTGGCTGATCTGGATGTGGCCTGGATTCTCAGCCCACACCCCTCCCCTGGCGCTTTCCCCCAGGTGCTGAAGATGCTCCATTGGCAGTGCCCTTGGGGCAGTCTCTCCTGTTCAGGTGGCACGTCTGGCCCTGGCTTCTCCCAGCCAGGCGCTGGAGGCAGCAGGGGTCTCCGGCCCTGTCTGGACCCCTCTGCTGCCTCCCACCCGCCTCCAGGCTTTGGCCACGCCTCCGCAGGCTTTAGCACCCTCCCCAAGCCCTCAGCACAGTCTCCTCAGTGGGCCCCTCCCTCCCCCAGCCCCTCCCCACCTGTGCGTCCCCACCCGGCCTTCATGACCTCTCAGGCCTCTGCCTCTTCTCCAGGGCTCCCTCAAGGCCTGTCCCATGGGCACCTGGTAGATAAATGAACACACTGCTTCACACACACCTGCTTTCCCTTCATGGGCCTCTTTATTCAAGACCTTTGTTTTGAATTGTCAAGCAACTTGCCCGGCCCGGCCCCGCTGAGGCTTCCTATAAGGAATGCTTCAAGTCAAAATGCATTTGTTGCCTTTGCCTTTCCTATTACCAAGGACTCACTACCAACAGCTTCGGGCATCCCAATGTAAACCAACAGCATTTGCTTTTTCTTATTTTTTTTCTAACAGAATTCCAGAATAAAAATAGATCTCTATCATATATATATATATATATTTATACACATACATACACATATAGAGATCCTTCAACCAGGCGGGATGAAGGATCTGGTGTCCTTACAGTGTCCCTTGGCCTGGCAATGGGAAGGCTAGAGGCACAGGCTCTCCCTGGGAGCACCTGGGGGTGTGTAGTGCTGAGCCAGGGCTGGGAGGAGGGTGGGTCTCCAACAGCCTCTCGCCTCGCCTCCGAGGAACAGACCTGGCTCTGACGAGCCAGGGCAGCCCTCACCTGACCTTTCCACACACCTTCAAGTGAGAGATGTACCACACGGGGCTTTAAAACTGAAACCCAAAGTGCAGATAAGAAAGGAGTTCCCTGATAGGCCCGTGGGGGCTGCCTTCCTGGGGAGAGTTCCAAGAGCATCACGCAGCAGGGCTAGGGGAGCCAGCAGGGAAGACACCTACCCACCAGCACCCCCGGGACGCCGGTAGAGACGGGTGTCACATACACAGAGGCCTGCACAACCAGGGAGGGGCTAGGCTCCTGCCCTTCCTTGGGTCTCTAATTACAGTCCCTGTTTGGCCCCAGGCAGGGGGAACCAAATGGCCAGGCAGGGCTTGGGTCACCCAAGAGAGCTTGAGGTGAAAATGGGCTGTGAATGGTGAGCGGTGTTAAGGGCAGTCCTAGAGATTGCCAGTCTCCACATTATAACCCCTAGAGGGATCTACACTGTACCCATTGCCCAGAAAGGTAAGGCTTGAAGGAATGAGGTGTTGATGCAAGGAAGGGCTGGGCCCAGCGGCCATGTTTGTATCCTAGGGGCTACAGCCCAGGGCCTGAGGAGGTGGCTGAGGCCTGTTTCTAGAGAGGTGGAGGCGGGCAGAAATGGAAGTTTAGTTAGGGCCAGAACTCAGTGCCCCTGGCCAGACACCAGAGGCCCCAAAGGCAACAGAGGGGAAGATTATAGGCGGGGCTCAAGCAAAGAGGGGCAGGGCCAGGCACTGTCCAGTCACTTAAACCTGGGAGAGGACCCAGAGGTCCATCCTCTTCCCACTTGCCAGCAGATTCTTCAAGCCATGACTGCCCTGGGCACGACCTGAGAGTGGGGTGTGAGGCCAGGGCCATGGGGCTCCTCCCCCAGGCACCGAGGCCTGGTGAGGGCAGGTGGTGAAGTACAGCTGTGAGGCTCCCCCACTAGCGCTGTTGGGGAACAAGTCCAGTCACCATGACTCTAAGTCACTTAGGGTTCAAGCAGACTGCCTCCCGAGGGGCCGAGGAAGGAACCCAGGAGAACCCTCTCGGCCCAGCCAAAGGGCAGCTCATCTTTGGCGTGGGGAGCAGAGAGCTGAGGTTCGAGACTAAAGCTTGTGCAAAGCTGGAAAATCCGGGGTCAGAGATATTGAAGGAGGGTAGCAGGTACAGTACAGGGGCTTTTAGACAGGTGGGGGGAGGTACCCAAGCCTCACAGACCCCTACTGCGCATTTAGACGATGCACAGATACACTGGGGAGCATCCCCCGTGTCGATGTGGCCTCCCAGCTACTTCCTTGCTCATAAACTCCACGAAGTCTGAGTTCCAAGGAACAAGGGATTTGTTTTTGATGCAGATCTGGTCCACCCTGCTCCAGATGAGCAGCTCCCAGTCCCAGCTGGCCCTGGAGGGAAAGCAGGGGTGGGGTGGGGGGGAGGTGAGGAGAACTAGGGCTGCAGCCTGCAGACATGTTCCCTAGAGATGTATCTCCCTGAGGCCCCGTTCCTCCCCTGACCCACGCTCCCTGCTGCCCGCCTGCCCACTGGGCAGCTCCCTCCCTCCCAGAAGCTGCGAGGAGGCCGTGTCAGAGCTCTCTGGGGATGATGGAGAAGGGCAGCACTGGGCTGCTGGCCTCCAGTTCGAGGGCGGTGAGAAAGCAGTCGACGGCGGCCTCGCTCTGGCCCTGGGCCTGCAGCACCTCGCCCAGGCCCTGCCATGCCTCGTGGCAGGTGCTCTGCCTCTCCACGGCGTCCCGTAGCACCTTCTGGGCCAGGCTCTTATGGCCCAGCTGACTCAGCATCACACCCTGGGGAGCAAGCACAGGGCAGGGTGAGTGAGGCTGTCCCGGGGCAGCGGCATCCTGGCCATCAGGGTAAGGATTGGAAGCGGCGCGGCCACGGGCCCGAGAGGGCCCTGCATCTCAGGCTCGGGTACTGTCAAGTGACCGTGCCCTTGACCCATGCAAACCCTCCCTGTGTCCGTCCCAGCCTTGCTTCCAGCCCGGCCTCCCGGGTCACCCACTGTGGCAGCTCTGATCCTCCTTGCCCCAGGGGATGGGCTTTAAGGTCAGCAGACCTGGCTTCGGGTCTCCCCATTACACCTGAGGGATCCCGGGCAAGTCACCCCTCTCTGGCCCTCAGTTTCCTCATCTGTAAATAGGAAAGACCACTGTGCCCACCTCTAGGGTTGTTGTGAAGTTTACACGACAGTATAGGCAAAGCAGTTGAACAGTGCCTGACGTGCGTGAGCTCTCAGTCAACGGATCTGTTACCCCAAGGCCCCGTGCTGCCCTGTGGCGCTGCCCTTCTGCCCAGGGACCTGTGAGGCCAAGGAGTGTGCGCTACAGGCCTGGGGAGGACATCAAGCCTGTGGGTGAATGGACAGCTCCTGTGCCCGCATCAGTAGCCGGTCTTCCTGGGACCTAAGGCCCATCCCAGCCTGGCCAGGCAGGTGAGGGTCGCAGGAGGAGAGTCAGATGGCCGGGGAAGCAGGGACAGATGCTGGGTGAAAGGAGGACCTCTGGGAAGGGGGATCAGGGCCGCCAGGGAAGCTTGGCCCTGTTGTTTGGAGAGATAGAGGAAGTGACAGGAACTGTCACAGAGCTGGGAAGTGAAACTGGCACCTTGTCCCCCTCTACGTGCACCCACACTGGGAGGGGTGTGGGGAGGTGGGGTGGACAGGGTGCTGAGCAGGGGGAAGGGCCAGGGTCCTCTTTCGACCTCCAGTCCCAGAAAGACTGCTTTGCACCATCCCACCAACCTGTGTCCCAGCCCTCAAAGGTGCCATAGGATAGCAGCACGGGGGGCCATCCTCTCATTCAGACATGAGGTAAAGCCCAAACAACAGCGACTTCCTGGACAGGGAATGGGGGTGTGGAGCTGCCTTCTGTGTGCCTGGAGCCCCCTCTCGGGTGCCCGCCCACTGACGGCCATGTACATTTTTAGCTGGAACATTTTCCTCCTCACCGCACTCCCCAGAGTTAGGCCCTCCGTTGCTATGGAGACCCACTGGGGAAGATGCACATGGCTGATTTCATAAAGTCTTCCGAGGGCTTGGAATACGACCAATTAGGCAAGAGTGAAAGATTGTGCTCAGGAAGCCCTAGGAAAAGCCTCCCTCTCTGAAGGCACTGGCTGGCGGTCTGGTGGCCAGGGGGAGGGAAAGGAAGGGGAGCTCTTCAACCGAGGGCGAAGCTGTCCCCAGGGGACCACAGGGATGGGGGGAGGACAGGGGAACCAGGGGCACGGTAGAGCCTCAGGCAGGGCTCCTGGATCTGGCCAGATGGGTGCAGTGCTGACTCAGGGCTGCCCAGGACCAGTGGGCAGTGTCCAGTCTGGCCAGCAGGGCTCCAGGCCAAGCTGCTCTGTCCACATGGCCTGGGAGCTGGACCCTGAGCAGCTCATGATGGAACAGGGCCCACAAGGAGGAGGGCAGGAAGGCGAGACGACAGGCCACCAGACACCAAAATTAAGCACCAAAAATGGAAGGTTTGAGCCCTGTGAGGGCTGCCCATGGGGGAGCAACAGAGGACAGATGGGGAAGGCCAGCGGGGCCACCCAGGGCGGGGGCGGGGCCGGGGCCACAGTGGCTTTTACACACCAAGTTTTCTATATTGAGCTTCCATGTGAGATTTTTGTTGGAAAAAGAGGGCTTTATAGCTAAAAACAAGTTTGAAAACCCCTGATCTCAAGAAGTGTGTAGGTGTTTGGGAAGGGGCCAGATGTGTCTGCAGGCTGAACAGGGTGTGTGTGTGTTGGTTTTACTCGTGGTTTAGGAGGTTTGTGGCAGGCTCCTCTGTATGTTCTATGTAGAGGGAAAAAGCCCGGGGCTGCACAGCCGGAAGACCTGGCCGGGCTAGAATCCCAGCTGTGCCACTGACAAGTGCCATGACCCTGGGGAAGTGGCCCATTTTCTCTGAGCTGCTGTTCCCTCATCTGTAAACCAGGGGATAGAACAGTCCTACCTCGTAGGCTCTTGTGAGGATTCTGCAAGGATGAATTTGAAATTATATAGCAGGGTGCATGGTGGGCTGACAGCAAATGGAAGTGTCCCCAGGATGAACAGAGGGTCCTGGGTGGAGGGGCAGGGAGGGCACAGAAGAGCAGATTTCTCTGGAGGGCAAGGCTCCCTGTGAGGGAAGACTGTGGGCTGGCGTGGGGTTGGATCACATCCCCCCCACCCTGGGGTGCTGACCTGAGAGCCTGAAAGGAGACACCGGGGTCAGGCTGGGGTCTGGAGGCCCAGGGCCTGTAACAGGATCTGCTGCCACCTGCCCGAGACACCAGCCCGTTGGGCTCATGTTTGGTAGCAACTCGGAGCTGTTTGCTGCCTGACAACTGGGTGGGGCCCTGCCCCTGGAGGATGTAAGCTCTCACCTGCTCTCCCACAGCCCGGGCGCCGAGCCGAGGGCCCACCGTCAGTCACCCCACCCCAAGCTGCCCGGAGAACAGGTCTCCAGGGAGATGGTGGGAACACAGAACTGGTGTCTCAATTCCATCCAAATATCCCGGCTGACTCCTTCCCTCCCTGTGCCGAGAGAGGAGACCAGACCTGCTAAGTGACTCTCAGCTTCTGACGCTTGCCCTGGGGGATGCCATCGCTGCTGCCCACACAGGGATTAGAAAGAAGTTGAGTCACTGATAGCGGTGGAGCATGGCGCCTATAACCGGAGCTCAGGGAGGGGCAGGGCGGTGGGGGAAGTCCCCAGAAATTTCCGAGGTCACCCGTTCCCTCTTCCTTCTCTCCCTTCCTGGATCTCAGGAAGGAGGGAGCATCTGGCCTCATCTCATCCCCCCGGGGACCCTGCTCCTCTAGGGAGTCTGTCTTTCTTGCCTAAGGGCAGCACCTGCTGCCACACCTCTGCCTGGAGGGTATGCTCCTCACTAGCTCTCGAATGCCATCCCTGACCCCACCCCCTTAGGCTGAGACAGGGTCCCCAGCTCCTGCCTGCTCCGTGATTTCCCACAGGACAGCAGCTCAAAAGAGTTTGGGGGGATGGTGGTGGTCCTGGATGCAAAGCCAGGCACACCAGAGGCCTTTATGCATACTTAGTGACCTGCTTAGGGCCACAAAGGCAGGCAGCCTGAGGGCTGCCTCCCTGGCTAGGCTCTGGTCTCCGGTTTGTATGGAGACTCTGAAGGGACTCTCCCTCTTAGGAACCCAGGTTCTCTGGGGACGTACAGGTTGGGGTCAGGAGCCGCAGCCTGGGATGGGGATGGAGGGGAGCGGGGGTCCTGCCTGCCTTTTGGAGAATTACCACCGCACACCATCTCAACTGGTTAATTCGGTGCCTGACGCTGTCCCCCAGAGGGGAGGGGCGACAGGAAGGTCCTGGCTGGTGAGCCTTTTTCTTCTTTGTGGGGAGGGCAGCCCTGGGAAGCAGTCCTGAGTGCTAGGCCATCTGCAGGCCAGGCTGAGGGCTCCCTCCCCACCCCTACCCTCAAGTATTTATAGAAGTTATTTTGGGAATTTTCTTTCTGAGCTCAAGGCACATTCCTGGGATTCTATAACAGCCTTTCCAGCTGGGAAGCCGGGAATCAGCTGGAGGCTGCTGGAGCCTCCCGGTCCCTGGAGCCCCCTGCTTGGGGACCATGGGGCTGCAGGAAGGAGCCCATGGCGAGACAACCTCTGAGGCTGCTCCAGGGCTCCCTCCCTTCACCCACCCCAGGGGTGGGGATGGGAGGGGAGGGGGGGCTGACACACCCTTCAGGGAGGCCCACATTCCAGCCGAGCTCACAGCTCTCTCCATGCACTCCTGGATCCTCCCAGGTGTGTCAGCCCCTACCTGTCCAACCACACTGGGAAGGAGGAATCTGTCCCTGCTGAGAACCTAGCCCACCCATCACCACATCCCGCCTGGAGCTGGGGCAGCTCCAGGCCCACAGGCTGGTCCTACCTCCTTGTTTGGGGGAAGGGTATGATTCCTTCTAGACCCACCCGAGGCCTGGCTGATGAGCTCCCACCCAGAGCTCCCCTTGGCTCTCTCTCACAGGAAGAGGCCTCGGCTGAGAGCCCCCAGACTCACTCAGAGCCCAGCCTAGCTAGGGGGCTTCTGGGGCAGCAGAGGTGGCTGTGCTCTTCACATGCCAGAACTCTCGCCTGTCCCTTCCTCCTCCCAGGGGTTCCACAGGTGAGATGTCGTGAACACCAGCGGGCCCCTCGGCTGGGGGTGGTGTCTGTCTTCAGAGGGCCACAGCCAGGCTCAAGGACAAGCCCCGGCTTGGTCAGAGGGCGGGCCCAGCCTGCGGGGGAGGGGGTCTTACCAGTCCCACTTCTAGGCAGGGGGCTGGGCCTTTTCGGGTTGGTTTCAGGCTCTGGGCTGGCTGGGGGTTCTGCCCACCCTGGAGCACGGCCAGGCCCACAGGGCCAGGTCAGGAGGCTGCAGTGAGGCCTCTGGACTTTGGATTCTAGAAGTGAACACCCTGTGATGGGCAGCGAGAAGGGGACCCCATGGCAGATTCTCCTCTCTAAGCAGGAGCCAGAGCCGAAGGGGGTGCTGATGGCCTGTTTGTGGGGTGTGCTGGCCTTCTGCACAAGGGGAAAGGCCTGAACCCTGCTACACCCTCCAGACATGTCTTTCCGACCACTGATTCTGGGGTTAAATTAAGCCAACAGTGCTTAACCACGGCTCTGAGCTGAGCCTGTGACACTGCCAGAAAGCTTCCTGTCCACTTCCTAATCAAGGTTGGTGTGGACTTCAGGAGTCCACACACCGGCCTAAGGTTTGCCTAAAGTCCTGGGTCAGAGGCAGGGGGACCCGCCTCCACGAGCCCGGGGCGCGGGCTCAGGGGGAGTGCTGGGGCTGTGCCAGCATGGGCATGAGGTGGGCTGGGGGCGGCCGCTGGACACAGGAGGCCCAGGCTGAGGGGACATGCCCTGGCACCTCCCACCCCTCCTCCACTGCCCCATCAGGGAATGCAGACCGCAGGCAGCACTGCGGAGGGACCAGGAAGAGAGCTCACGATAAAACCACTGCACTAGGAGGTCACATGGTCAAGAAGACATTCCTATTGAGTTTTCCTGCCACAGGGAAGCAATATTCCTGCCCCACTGGAGCTGGGGAGACTCCACGGACGAGGGGCTGTGTGTGTGCAAGAACTCAGCTTCTCCACACACACGCACACGCACGAACGCACGCACACGCGTGCGCAAAACTTCCAGGTCCTCCCATTGCCTCAGGCTGCCTGGACCCTCTCAGCCCTCTGCCTCGGCTCAGGAAGCCAACAAGGAAGAAGAAGCCTAGAGCAGGCGGGCTGTCCTGCATGCGGAGGCATGGGGCCCTGGAACCAGAGACCTTGCTGTTCTATGTACTGCCGGCCTCATCCAGCGTCAGGGAACCTCCAGAAGGCCAGGTGCTGAGTTTCACTTCTCAGCTGCTCAGGACACTTTTCCTCCTTCAAGTCAGGACGCAGCGGCCGAACCAGCTCAACAAGACTATGGGCCCGAGCGTAGGGCTTCCCCGAGCCTGGCCTTCCCTGCTCTTCCTCTCCAGCAGCCTCAGGGCCCAGCATGCCTCTTTAGCTGCAGAGTCTCACCCGACATATGCGACGGCAAGAGGGGGGTCTCAAATCTCCCTCGTCCCCCAACGCAGACTCTAGCTCACTGGGCCGGCTGCTTTTGCTCTCAGCCAGGGTCAGCCTGGCCTCACACTGTGCACAGTCTTGTCCCATCCGCAGGGCAGCTGGGGCTGATGCCCCAGACCTCTGTGCCTTGGTCAGAGTTGCTTGGTGGACTCAGAGGACGGAGAGGCTTGGCTACAATGAGTGGGCATCCCCTTCCCTCTGCAAACCAAGAGCATCTGAACCTGGCCTGGGAGCCACACTTTGAAATGAAAAAGGTAAAAGTAAAAGCTTTTGCACAGCAAAGGAAACCATGAGCAAAATGAAAAGACAACTCACAGAATGGGAGAAAACATTTGCAAATGATGTGACCGACAGGGATTAATCTCCAAAATATACAAATAGCTCGTGCAGCTCAATAGCAAAAAAACCACCCAATCAAGAAATGGGCAAAAGATCTAAAAAGACATTCCTCCAAAGAAGACATACAGATGGCCAAAAAGCACATGAAAAGATGCTCAACATCGCTAATTATTAGAGAAATGCAATTCAAGGCACACCTTTCTTTTTTTTTTTTTTGCGGTATGCAGGCCTCTCACTGCTGCGGCCTCTCCCGCTGCGGAGCACAGGCTCCGGACGCGCAGGCTCCGGTATGCGGGCCTCTCACTGCCGTGGCCTCTCCCGTTGCGGAGCACAGGCTCCGGACGCGCAGGCTCACGGGCCCAGCCGCTCCGCGGCATACGGGACCCTCCCGGACCGGGGCACGAACCCGCGTCCCCTGCATTGGCAGGCGGACTCTCAACCACTGCGCCACCAGGGAAGCCCGAGAAACGCAATTCAAAACAACAATGAAGTATCACCTCACACAGGTCAGAATGGCCATCATCAAAAAATCTACAAATAATAAATGCTGGAGAGGGTGTAGAGAAAAGGGAACCCTCCTGCACTACTGGTGGGAATGTAAATTGTTGCAGCCACTATGGAGAACAGTATGGAGGTTCCTTAAAAAACTAAAAATAGAAACTACCATATGATCCAGCAATCCCACTCCTGGGCATATATCTAGAGAAAACCATAATTTGAAAAGATACACGCACCCCAATGTTCACTGCAGCACTATTTACAACAGCCAAGACATGTAAGCAACCTAAATGTCCATCAACAGAGGAATGGATAAAGAAGATGTGGTACACATATACAATGGACTATTTACTCAGCCATAAAAAAGAATGAAATAATGCCATTTGCAGCAACATGGATGGACCTGAGATGATCATACAGTCAGGCAGAGAAAGACAAATATCATATGATACCACTTATATGTGCGATCTTAAAAAATGATACAGATGAATTTATTTACAAAACAGAGACTTAAAAAACCACAGGGAAATCTACTCAATACGCTGTAATAACCTAAATGGGAAAAGAATCTGAAAAAGAGTGGACATATGTATATGTATAACTGAATCACTTTGCTGTACACCTGAAACTAACAGAACATTGTAAATCAAACATACTCCAATATAAAAAATAAATTAAAAAATCAAAAAAGAAAAAGGTAAAAGTAACCCTGTCTACTGGGCCATTAACTTACAGAATTCTTTAACCTGATCCTAACAAGAGCCCTAGGTGCTTGGCATCACGAGTGCCATTTTACAGAGGAGGACACCGAGGTTCTGGGAGGTTGAAGAACCTGGCCAAGGTTAAATGGTGAGTTTAGGCAAAGTGGAACTCAAGTCCAGCTCAGTCATACTCGAATGCTGTGCTCCAACCTCCAGATGTGATACTGGAGGCTTAAAAACCATCCCAGCCGACCAGCCCCAGAGGCAACCCCAGAGGCAGCTCTGCTGGCACCACGGGCCACCCAACAGCACAAGAAATTTGGGCCAGTGACCCTTGTCCCATGGCAGTGAGGTCAAGCAGCCCAGTCAAAGGTGGGGCTCAAGCTCAGGCGACCTGGTCTTCCACGTGAATGGTAGCAAAAATACCCAGTGTTGACTTATCTTTTCACAGCTCTCGGCTCGACCCCTAAAACTACCCCTTCAGGTCACAAGGGCCTGAATTATTATCCCCATTTGATAGAAGAGAAACTGAACCAGCGAGGGGAAGTAATCTCCAAGTGCCCCCATAACTTGAAGGCTGGCAGGGCTGACTGTGTGTCTCAGACCTCTCCTGTCTGGTCCTACCCTCCAGGATTAGGGATAGGACCAGTCAGGGGAGGGTGGGTGGAGCTCTGTGCTGCCAGAGTTCACCTCTTTGACCTTAGAGAGCAGAGCCTTCCAGGTTAGATTCCTGGATCACCTGCAAAAGGCCCAATCCAGAGCCTCAGGTTTGGGTGGGACAGAGCCCTGGTCCCTGCTGACTCAGGCCCCGCCTTGGGGAGGGAGAGGGATGGTGGGAGGGAGCTTCTGTGGACTTAAGTCGTGAAGTGGCACACCCCAGCCTGGAGAGAGGGAGGCAAGAAGCTCTGGGGCCAACTGGGGCTGGCCGCATGCCATGGCCGTGCCCCAAGTCCACTTAAAGACAACCATGCTGGGAGCCAGAGGGAACGAATGCAGGGGAATAATTCATCACCAGCTCTCATCAGAGGGCAACAGATGACAGAAACACTGTCTTCCTGTCTTTCCAGGGGCATCTGGAGAGAGGACAGGCCGGGTCACGCAGCCAGGATTGCTTCAGAAATCACATCTCTGGGAATTACATGACAGGAGCCAAAGCGTACGCAGGGCTGTCTCCCCCTACTGCTGGGGTGTCCGAGGTGGAAAGGGTTCTGGGGAGAGGGGGCAGCAGGAGCTAAAGCTCTGTCCCAAGAAGAAAGCATGAGCAGGGGCAGAGGCCAGTGACGAGCAGGGAAGCCTGCCCAGAGAGGGGCCAGGAAACCACTACCTCCCAGGATCTGTCCCTGGGAGAGGAGGGCGGGACGCCAACCACCACAAACACAGATGGCAGGGACGCAGCCACACCTGCCCACTCCTGGCTGAGGCTTTCAAGCTATCACTTGCAGTGAGACAGGCTGCACCAAAGCATCCACAGTCCCGGCTCAGCCAAGTGGAGGGCAGGGAGAGTGAGGCAGTCTGTGGCCAGGGCTAGGGACCCTCCTGCCATTAAGGTCAGGTGACCTCAAAGGAGCCCCCTCTTGGGAGGGTTCTCAGGGACTTGCTGACTCCATCAGTCACTCCTGGGCTCCTTGCCTTCCCTAAGCATCCCTGCTCCCTTGGAGGTTCCCCTCTCGGCCAAGCCCGTGGAGCCTTCTCTGAAAAACAGTGTCACCCGAGGGACAACTCCTCTGCTGATCTTGGGAAGGACGCTGCTTCCTTTCTCAGGTTTCCTCAGGGACAGGCAGGTAAAGTTCAGGTTTTCCCTTCTTAACTAGATTGTCTGCCAGTAAATTAAGTTCTGAGCAGCCAGGCTGAGTGAGTGGGGTTCCCGGCTACCTGGAGGGGAGGCTGAGACGGAGCTGGCAGACTGTCAGGACCTGCTCCTGGGATTTCACTGGGAATTTCCATTGGCAGAGAGCATGTCTCTCTCTTTCCGCACCTGGCGGTCTCCCAAAGCCACCTGGCCATACCTGAGCCTGGTGGAGGTGGCAGCCTGCGGGATCGGGGCTTGACGGCACAGACTCCTCAGGGACGCTGCTGTGCGCGCGGCGGGAACTCTTTGCTGGCACAGCACTGCCAAAGAGGTGTCTCCTTCCTGCCTGATCTGGGTGGAAAAGTCTGATCTGAGCCCAGGGTGGAGCTGGAACCATGGAAACGTCCCCATCACATCCAGGGCCGGGAGGACAGGAAGAGCAGAGAATATGCTTCTGGGCCAAAGTTCATGTTCTTGGAAGCCTGAACCCCGGCTCCTGAAAACAACAGCCCTCCCCTCCCAGAGGCTTTCTCCAGCCTGTCTCCAAATCTCCTGTCCCATGTACAAAGCCCGAGAGAGGCCACAAGGCCAGCCTCCTGGTGTTGGACCATCCTGCGCAAGAACTGCAGGGCAGAACCGGGCACCCACACAGGCTCACTGAGTGCATCTCTGCCCTCCTCTCTCCGGAACTCGGAGCGTGGGACTCAGCCACTATATCAGAGGGCTCACTGAGGAACCCAGAGCTCTTCCAGACCAGGCTGTGGGTGGCCATGCTCTCAGGGGAGGACCGTGTCTCCTTCCCCTTGTACCCAGCAGAGGATGTCCTCCCTGGGAACCTGCCTTGGCAATGACTCCAATGGGGGGGTTGTGTGTGTACCAGTTCCCCTCCACATTCCTTTTTCTGGATAATTCTCCAAGGATGCACCAACCTCACGCTGAGACAACTGCTGTGTCTCTCTTATTCGCTACTATTTTTAGATTTGTGAATCTAAGGGATTCACATCAAATCTAAGGGATTTGTGAATCCCTTACATAAGTGCCAAGCTGACTTAGACCGATGGGGAGTGACTCCCATCATGCAGAACCACGGTGAAAAAGATCCCAAGATCCCATCTGCGCTCAGTGGGAAAAAATGCTGTGACCGATAAGCGACGTCTGTCATGGGCGAGGGACTGGAGAGTGTGGCATGTGTTGTGTTCTGTCTTTTCTGATATTGCACTGCAGACTTTCAGAAGCACTCTCACATGCGTCACCTCATTTGATTAGAACAACACTGGTCTAGTAATGATGAAGGTCATTATTCATTTATAAAAGGAGACATCGGGAGCATGGAAGTTAAGTGTGTCTTTTCCTAAATCACCCAAGTGAATTAGGGCCAGAGCCGGGATTAGACTCCAGATGTCCTGAGTCTGAGGACTGTACAGGGAAGACACTTAGCTCAGGGAACACTGCAGTCCAACAAGCCAAAGTGTTCGCATGTCTTTGGGAAAACAGTGCTTAGTAAATCTTCCCCGGGCTTGAAATTTGCTATTCTTTATGCATATGTGTGGGATGCTGGCAGGAACACAGAGTGTGGAAAGGGGATGGGCTGCCCACGCTGGAGCCGACTGCCCCTCTGGTTGCTTGTAACTTAACAGTGGGCAGTCCTTTCTCCGATTATATCAAATCAGCAAGGCACCCCAGGAAGAGAAAAGGGACCTTTTTCAGAAACATCTGTAGGGATGTTTCCGGACAACTTATTCAGTTACCTTGGAAACCCACCCTTGCAAACTGCTTCAGTTTCAGGAAAACAGCTACCAACAATAATAAGCATAAATGAAAAATGGTACATGTTGCTTCAAAATTGTACTTGTTATTGGATTTGGTCGGGTTTTCGAGACCGAGACGGCAGGCTCATATCCACGAGCACAGGGAAAGGCAGCCGTCTGCCTGGCTGCAGGCCTAACGACAGAGCCCACATCCCCCCTCCCAGATCCCTAATCAAGTTTCTGGATGTGACCTCCGGGGAGGCATTTATCAGAGGAGCTAATGTCTGAATTGTAGGAGGAAGGAGGAGGATGTGCCTTGCAAAAAAACAAACATTTGCTGAGCCGACAGGAAGGCAACATGGCGCCATGTGGAGGGAACCTGGACCAGGCCAAGATGTTGCTACGTGGGCCTGAGCTAGAAATCCTTTAAGAGATCAGGCTGAGATGGGAATCTCTGTTCTAGTCTGTTTTCAAGGACTCTCAGGGTTAGCAAGGACCTTATAAAGATGACCTGGTCCAGCTCCTCCCACATGTGATATTTACATTCTCGGGGCAACATCCTCACCAGTTTATTCATGAGTCTGTGCTTGGACTATGCCAAGAGTTAAATCGTTTTTCCTGACACTGAGCTGACATCTGACTCCTCGTAGCTTCTACTCACGAACAAATCAGACCCCCTTTGTCAATGATAATCCTTCAGCCACCTGGAGCCATGCTCCTGATGCGTCTGTGTTCTCCGTGGGGCAGACATCAGTGATACCCTCACGGCCATTCTCCTCAGACAGCTCTCAAAGTGAGACATCTGAGGTGGAACCCAGACCCTGAGACTGGGAAAGACTGTGTTGCTGTGGGCTCCTAAATTATACTTCAGAAATCACTGTGCATACGCAGGCCTGTACACTTTCAGTCGCTACATTTATCCTGATACCTGCTCTCTGAAAGCAGATAAGGAAGGCAAGGAAAAACAGTCTTCCCTAGGGTATGCTATACCACCTGTTAGATGTTTCCTGGACCAGAGAAGCCCCATTGCACAGGTAAGTAAAACTGAGGTTCCAAGAAGGGGCTGACTTGCCCATGATCACCCAGGAAGAGAATGGCAAGGCCAGGACAAAAGCACCGGCATCCTGCTCCCAGCCTCTGAACCTTCCCATAGGAGAGTCACTGAGCCCTGGGCACCCAAGTCCTGGGCTCCATGTCCTAGGATTAGCGGCTGCCGGCCCCTCTTAGCAGCCTGAGGCCATTCTCAATGTGTGCTTGAGTCAGGCCTGACATGACAGCGCACCCCCAAACATCGCCTGAATCCCACAAGGAGGCACGGAGCTCCTCTCAAACGGGCAAGGCAGCCCCGTGATCAGGGAGGGCCTGGGGACCCCCGAAAAAAAGCATTTTGGTATCTGCCTAGAGCCTCCAGGGCAGGGACCTGATGAGTAACAGTGAAAACCTTTGGGGCTAGATCGCCTTACAGAAACACAGCAAAAGGGAGTCACAAAGAATCAACCAATCCTCCTCATCCCCTTAGGCAGGCTCTGATTGAAGGGGGATGGCCTGTCTCTACAAGAACAGAGAATGGTCTCTGTTCTCCCAACAGAGCAGGAAGGAAGCCACTTCCCCCCTGGACAGCAGGGAACAGTGGCAGCAGGGCACTGTAGGCTGCGGGGTAAGGAGGGGGGCCCTGAGGCCTTCGGAGCGGGTACGGGGCTGACTCACCAGGCTATGCATGATGCGCACGCCGTCGGGGTTCACCGTGAGCGCCTCCTTGTACAGCTGCTTGGCCTCCTCCAAGCTGCCCTTCATCTCGGCCAGCCGGCCCCGCATGTAGAGTACCGAGTGTGATGTGGGGAAGAGGCCCACTGCCTCCTGGATGCAGAAGCCTGCTTCCTTGAGGTGCTGCTGTTCCATGAACAGCTCGGCTGTGAAACCAGGAGGGCAGGTGAGGCGGTGGGAAAAGTCAGAGGCCGCGGCCCCCTCCCGCATCCGACCGTCAGCCCCCCGGACTTTCGGAACTGGTCTTGGGTGACGGAAACCATCCCACCGAGACACAGCACGGGACTGGCTTGCTCTGGGGTGCGGCGGTAGCACCAGGCCGCGGTTTCTGAGTGCTCAGTCTGTGTCAAGTTCATGCCCTGTGCTGCACGCAGACCGACTCCGCCGACACTCACAAAACCCTATGTGAACAACGCACTTCTATTACCCACTTCAGGGAGGAGGAAAGGGGCACAGAGAGGGTAAGGAACTCGCGTTAAGGCCGCAGGGAGAGTAAGCGATGGAGCCAGGGTTTGCACTGGGCTGTCCGACTTCAGAGCCTGGCAGTGGGGGCATGAGTGGGGTCCCCTGCAGCTAAGCGTTTGCTCGGGTGACTCTTCTGTCCCGTCACTTCACCTATTCGTCACGTATCTGGGAACAGGGGGCGGGAGGCAGATGAGGTCGCTTTCCAGGGAGGGTGGCTGACTAAGGAGCTAATCCACCTGCGTGATCGGGACGAGGACAGCCAAGTGATGCTACCAAGGAACGATGGGAGGAAGGAGGCCCAGGGAGCGCCCGCGGAGGGCAGGGCTGGGGCTCACACTGAGGAGCTACAAACCTGCCTGCACCTACTGAGAGCTGACCGTGGGCCAAGCAAGCAGCTCCTCTCATTTAATCCTCAGGAGTCTGGGAGGGAGACTCTCCCGCGCCCCAGGCTGACACACCAGGCTGAGAGAGGGAGGGCCTCACCCCAGTCCCTCGGTTGGAAGGGGCAGCTCCTGGCCTCCCTCCAAACTCGGGACTTTCTGTCGCATGGAGAGGAATCAGGGACGCACACGCCTTTCAACCAACAGGTGGGGAAGATCCGCCCCACAACCAGTTTGCCGTCTTCCCCCAGATCAGTAGAAAATAGGGCAGTTTCTCCAATTGCGGGCCCACCCACACAGACGCGCATTTCAAACCCACGCTGCACAGGTACACACCCACTGGAGGCACCCTCAGAAGCGCGGAGCATCGGAGGTGCCTCGCAGCCCACTCAGCCTTCGTCTCGTGGCGGCGCGGGCTCGGCTGCCCCGCACAGATGGGAGGGAGCACAGAAGGGCAAGCAGAGCCAGGCTGGGGGCTTTGCCCAGAGCTGTTCCCAGCACAGGCCGAGAGCTGAGGTTACACGAGTTCAGATTAGGTCCGGGGGCTGGGGGCGGGTAACAGACTCCCCAGAGAAAGCTCCCAGAAAAGGTGGAAGACCTGGGCCCAGGCAGCCTGTCTTCTGGTTCCAACGAGAAGCAGGAAGGAGGCCTAAGGCCTTGACTGTAGCACACAGCACAGCGGGCACTCAGCATGAATGTGGCCTAAGGTCCACTGTAATCAAAGTAGCTTGAATGCTGCAGAAGGCATTCGGAGCAGGGTACTCTTTTTCTCTTCTGGAGTTGAGAATTTGGGAGAATCAGGGAATTAATTAAACTCAGAGGAGCCAGGTTCCCATGATAAGGTGCGAGAGAAGCACAGGCTCTTGTCCTCAGAGACGGCCTGAATTGGAGATTCCCACGGTGGAAAGCTTGGAAGGCCAGGCCAGGAGGGGTGGGCTTTGAACCCGGGGCCCAGCAGGGAGGGCTGGCTATCTCAGCCTCGTTCTCCTCTGCTCTGCTGTTGTGTTCCCTTCCGGAGCTGCCGCCTGGGGCTCTCCGCCGACTGCCTTCATAAGTGGGTCCAATGTCCAGCTGCTGAGGACTGACCGTGTGCCTGGCCCTCCCATGAGAAGGAGAAAGAGGAGAGGGGGGGAAAGCAGAGCAGCTGAGCCACCAAACCACTGGAGTGACCGAGGGCAGTGGAGTGACAAGTGCCATCGCTGAGTGTTCTGGGCGCTCAGATGGGGTCAGGCTAGCTGTGCTGGTGTGGTCAGGGAAGTCTTCCTGGCGGAGGCGGCATCTGAGCTGGGGCCTGAAGGCACAGGGACACTTGGACTGGCAGAGAGGAGAAGGGAGACTGTGCTGATCTGGAGGGCTGGGCCCCAATGTGGCAGGGCTTTTCAGGGTCACAGAGGAGAAGGGAAGAAGCAGAAGGAAGTGTGTGGTGTGAGTGCTGGGCATGGGGAGGCCTGTCCTGCACCAGCCCCTGTGGCTGCTTCCTCCATCACCAGGAGCTGAGCTCAGAGGCCAGCTCTCCACTCCCCTGGACCTTGTCCCAGCAGACCCTCCCCAGGCCTGGCCCACCTGGTCCTGGCCCACCTCATTAAGCTGATTACAACTTGCTGCCCTGTCTCCTGAGCCCCATCTCTGGAGGCTGGCCCCGGTCCCTCCCTTGGGAACTCCTCACAGCACCTTCACATCAACAGATTTCAATTACAGGGATCTCCACCTTCTTTCTTCCTCGGGGCCCTGGGCCTTGTCCTGGTCCCACACCAGAGAACATACCCTGAAAAATAGGTAGGACTGCTTTGCTCCGATGAACTTCATTACCAGTCAGGCAGGAAACCAGATGACACAGAACACAGCCAGAGAAGTGAGGTCTCCTGAGGGCTCCTGGCCGCCTTACAGATAGCCCCTGGCAGGCCCAGCCTCCAGGGCGGGGTCCCTGACCTACACACAGACCCACAGGTCTGGGGGCTGCAATGCACCACTTTTTCCTAGCCTCAGCGTCCCTGGGCAGTTGTTTTACCCAACATGGTGCTGCCCAGACAGCCGGCCTCGGCTGCAGCAGGAGCCGCGTGGCACGGTGCCCACCCACTGCCCGATCCTCTACCTCCCAGTCCAGGCTGCCAGGGCCCAGAGGTGCCCACACCCATCCCGGCCTCCCCTGGCCAGGGCTGGATGAGCAACCACTGTTACTGGATTTTCCTTGAATTCTCATAGTCGAGGTCACCACTCCAGCCAACAGGGGCCTTGCTGCCCTCTCCGTGTCAGAGGCCCCTCTCTGATCCCCTGGGTTCCTTCTCTCTCCCCCTCCCTTCCGATTTTCACTTCTCTCGTCTCCCTCTCTGCCTGCTCCTGACCTCCTCTCCTGTCTGTCTGTCTGTCTCGGCTTTTCTTCTTCCTTCCATCTCTCTCCACCCATCCTCCTCTGTGCTTTCTCTCAGCAGGCTCCAAATGGAAAACATCTGTTCCCTGGAGCTTTGCAACAGTCCCCTTTATTATTTTTTTCGGAGGCATCCTGATCTAACCCTGCACCCAGAGCTGGCTCCAGCCTTCCTGCCCGTCTTGCCAGCGCCGAGCCCTCTCTGCAGGAAGGAAGGTCTTGCTCGGCTGCTGCTGAGCCGAGGAGCAGGGTGAGGGAGGGCCCAGGGCCGTGCTTAAGGCCTTGTAGGGGCCTCGCCAGGTGAGATGCGCTTCCTAGAGGCCCTCCATGAGGCCCCAGAAAGGAAGGGGGACCACCCGAGCTAAAAGGGCAGGGGCCCCCAGGGCAGGAGAGAAGGTTAGACCCTAAAAAGAATACACCTTGAGCTCCAGGGGGGTCCCCAAAACTGTCCCCTAAAGGAAATAAGCAGTTTCCCATGGAGCAAACCCTCAGGACATATGGATGCCCAGAAAAAAAGGAGAAGGAACGGTGGGGGAGGAGGAATGAGAGAGAAGAGCAGGGGGCCGGAAGGGAGCACGGCCAGGAGAGTAACACAGAGAATCCAAGGGTCTGAAGGGATTTTTCGGGTTGGTCTGAGACCCTCCATCCCTGGGATGCAGAGGGGGGCGCCGTTTTCCTCAGGCCACACAGGTGCCAGGGCTGTATGGGCCTGGGCTCCCGACTTCCTGTCCCGGGAGCGCTCTCCTCACGGACTCAGGAGGAGGGGCTGACGGGCAGGGAGGAAGGAAGAAGGACAAACAGGAGCAAGGAAAAGAGGACACGGGGAGCAGGCACAGGAGGCCGGAGGGAGGAGGGCCAGGAGCTGAGAGAGAATGGAGAGTGGAGGAAGATAAGGGAAGAAATGAGGAGGAAAGAAGGAAACAGAAGAATCAGAGGAGCCTGTCGGACCAAGGCTCAGACGTAGCTTCTGTCTCAACTATATCTTTATAATAAATACGCTCTTTAGACACGGCCCTGACCGCCCTACCCCAGGCCCCCAGTCTGCCCAGCCGACAGCAGGGGTAGCTTCCACCTTCGGGGCCACCTAAAGAGCCAGGGCAGCCCAGACAGTGTGGATCTGCCATCTGGGAGCTGGGACTCGGGCTAACTTCCCCTGACCCAGGGAAAGCCCACAGCCGCCTGTGAGCCCCTGGACCTCCAGGGCAGGGGAACTCTCCCTACACCTATTTCCCTCTCTCTAGCACGTTGTTAGCTCCCAGAGACATGAGCTGCAGTGAGAGAGAAAGGTGGGTCATCCTGCCCTTCTGGAAGGCATCTCTTGACACTCAGGATCCTGGAGCATCTATGGGGCCGGGTGCCTCTCCCATTTTCAAACAAACCCACTGCCAAAGAGGCAACATTTTTGAAACTCTCATCTCTCAGGTGGAAACCCTCCGTGAGGCGTCTCACATCAGACTGGAATGGGAAAGAGGCTTGCAGAGGGAGGGGAGGAGGACGACAGTTGGGAGATGAAGGGTAAAACATTAACCAACCTAAGACTGGGTTAATGATGGAACTTACTGCCAAAACAGACTGGGATGCAATTTATCTTGAACCAGACTAGGGCCTTGTCTGTTATCCCTCTGGATTTTTCGAAGTTCCTCTTCCTGCTTCAGATGTAACAAGCTGACGGTGGAGCACAGCCCCATATCCCTAGCATCCTAAGGGAGCCTGATGTGCTAACTGGGGCAATATTTGCATTATTAACATGCTTCCCCATCTAGTCTTTCTGTGAATCCTGGTCCAACTTTTCCCCCCAGATTTAGAGCCTGTGGAGGGGAGAGCGGGGGTGTCCTGCATACTAATGTGTCCATATGTGAAATCCATGCAGCGGGGAACCTTAGATCCTCAATCAACAAGCACATTCTAACTCTGACTTGCAAAATCCGCAGGTCCCAGGAAAGGAGTATCTACTTTGCCTCTTCTCCATCTCCCCTCGGGTCTATCGGCACCACCCCCTTGCTGGAGAGGGGGCAGATAGGAGGGTAATCAGTAAAAGGTGAGAAGCTTCACTCCTGGGTCAAGGGAGCATGTTGGCCTGGTGCATTTTTAGGATTTCACTTATCCTACCGCCGCCTTTCTTTTGCTGCTGCCATTTTATCTCATTCAGGTACATCTCCGGCCTTGATTCTCTCTTTTTTCACTCTAATCCACCTCTCACACCACTGTGGGATTAAATTTTCTATCACTTCAGCGAGTCACTCCTCAGCATCTCTTAGCCAAACATCAAGGAACCTCACTGCTGGGGCTACCACGCTGCCTCTGCCTCTCCCGTCATTATAGTGGACAGGACAGAAGCCCAGAACCATTTACCGAGCACCTACTATGTGCTGACTGCTTGACACACACTAGCTCATTTTAGATCAGGACAGGTAGTAAGTGAGCCGTGCAACTCTGAAGCCGCCGGCCTCCCCAGACCCTCAAACTCCTAACAGACCCTCAAACTCCATGGTGGCAACAGTGCCCACTAGCTGTCAAGAGAGATTGTCACCCAAATGGCAACCCTAGGGTTACCAGCCCTCTGCCTTCAACGATCTTGACTACCAGGCCTCGCTTTCTTGGGGCCAGCACACCTCACCTCTGCTCTAGCTCTCCCGTGAGTTCTCGGGGGTTCGAGTCCTAACTAGTTTTCCTCAGGACACAGCTCCCCGAACTTGGGCTGCCAGGGCGGACCCGGAGGAGCCAGAGGGGGCCCTGGTGGCCCGCAGGCAGGAGGGTGGGTGTCACTGGGGCTGGGGACACTCACCAGCCTGGAGCCAGATCTGTTCCAGCGTGGTCCACAGCTGCATGGGGCCCTGCTTCAGAACCGAGCTGGGCACGGTCAGCTCCGACATGGCCTCCTCCAATCGGGAGGCTGCGATGGACGATGCCCGCTGAGAACCTGCAGAGCAAGGTGGGAGGGGCTGAGCCAGAGTCCGAGTGCCCCACTTCAGGCCCCCGGACAGAGGCTGCGCAGCCCCTCAGGACCGACAGGGCATGCCAAGTCAGGGCAGGGCAGCCTGGCCCAGCAGCCGCAAAACAGCGCACAGACCCACTAGGAGGGGCCCACCTCCTACCCTCACCCAGGCCGGAGAGAGGAGCTTTCTGAGGGGCAATCAGGCGGGGAGCCCACTTCTAGGAGTTAATCACTAGGGAAGAACACCATGAATGTCGGCAACTGCGGGCATTCTACCACTGCCTGGGATACCGGAGACAGAAATGGCCTGACTGTCCGCCAACTGGGATTGATTAAAAATAAGTGAGAGTATAATCATACAAGACTATGCAATCATTAAAATAACGATGCATAAATATGGGTATCTATGCAGGAAGAGGCTGACATTATACAGTTTGGTAAAAAGCAGATTGCAAAAGAGTATGATCACATTTTTACAAACGAGAAAATATGGACATGTTTCCGAAAGTCTGAAAGGCCAGTCGTTTATTAAGGTCTCAGTGATGAACTGACGGATGACTTTTCCTTTCTTCCTTTTACATTTTTACTTTCTGTTTTCACAAGTGCCTATTATTTCTTTATAGAAAGGTCCCATTGGTGGTTGGGCTGTGAAGGATCCTTGGGTAGCAGCTCAGGCCAGACCCTGTGCCCTCCGGAGAACTTCTCCATGTGGCAGTTCAGAGTGACATGGGTCCCTGTTCAGGATATATAAGCCGTTGACATTTACAATTCACATGCAGGTGAAATGCGAGCACTTTTTCCCCTCTCTCTCAGAGGCAGTAAAGGCTCCAATAAACTCAGGAGACCTCAGGGCAAACCACAGATGATTTCAGTTTATAAGGCGGGTGTATACAGAGTCCTAATAACCTTGTCCAGGGTCCTTCCCTCTCTAACTGCAAGGGAGCTACACTCTCCGTCACCACTGCTTCCTCGGAGTCCGCAGCTCCACGTCCAGCCCAGCAATCCTCAGACCTGCCTCTCAAGTCAGGGGCTGGGCGTGGCTTCGGAAATCAGCTCCATCACTTGACAACGAAGGCACAACTTGGTTCACGGCCACAGGAGTGGAAAAGATGAGCAATGCCACCAAATACAACTCCCTCATGCTTCCATTCCCGTGACTAATTCTGCTTGTGTTTTTAAGGAAGGTGTTTGCTTTAATCAGGTCCTGGGTTAAAACATGTAAGTTTGCAGATCCCGAACTTGTTTGAATTTCACAAGTCGTGGATGTCAGGATGAGTTTTTCCAGGAAACAACAGTCAGCTTTGGGTCTGCAGTTGTAAACAGAAGCTCAGCCCTTCCTTTCTACTCGATGGATCTACGGTGGACATTACCACGGCAGACCTTGGCCTTGAGTTTTAGCCTAAGGGGAAACGGTTTCCGTGCTCCACAGCCCCCTCTCCACCCCAGTCTCCCCCACTCTCTTTACTCCCCACACAGGGGGTGGGGTTCTTCCCTCGCCTATGCCAGGTGCCCACTTCCTGCCCCAGGGCCAGCAGCCATCCGGCCAAGATGGGCCCTAAAGAGGCCCGTGGTAGCACAGGCCCCTTAGCACAGGGGCCGGCAGGAGGTGGGGTGGGTTTGACCAGGCGGGCAGATGCTCAGGCTGGGAGAGGGAGCTGTGGGCTCACGTGGACGGCTGCTCACAGGGCACATTCTTACCGGAGTCTGCATCGTGGGCATCGGGCAGAGTCAAGTGCATGCCACTCTGCTTCTTCAGTGTGAGGCCCTCGCCGAGGCTGCCATCCTTTTCCAGGCCTCTGGAACGTAAGGGAGGGCCAGGCCCCGGTGAGGCAGAGGGGACTGGCATGGAGAATGAGGGGAGCCTTATGCCAGGCAGGCTCTGGGGCTGAAGAGTTCAGGCCCGAGAACAGAGCCAAAGACCACTAGGAAGGATGGAGACAACCAGAGCAGCAGGCCAGATCGGAGCTCAGGCTTGGGATTCTAGAATCTGGCTCACCCCAGATGCTAAACTGACGTGTCAGTCCTGATCACACACACGCACAGGGTGCCCGCTGTGTGCCTGTGGGGCCGTCAGCCTCCTCACTAGTCCCTAACGCTGCCACATCTTGTTTCCAAAGCTACACGCTGACTCATGCTGCTGCCACCAAGCATGTTCTCGCCGTTCTTCTCGGTCCACCCAAACCCCGCATTGTTTAGAACCCAGCCCGAGGGCCAACATCCATCTAGAGGCCTCCTGTGGCTCCCCTGCCCTCACGCTGCCGTCCCTCCCTGCTCTCCATCAGCGTGGATCCCAGCACCACGTACGCCGAGGATGAGAACCTCTCCCATCCATCTATTCCCTCTTCTACTTTTTGTTACCCTCTCAACGTCTAGCAGAGAGCCAGGCACAGAGCGGGCACCGTGGACTGGCTTCCAAGGGAAGCCTGATTTTTCAGCCCCCCCACCTTCCAGGGAAGGAAGGCCCACATGCCGCTCCCTGCCTCAGGTTCCCCCTCCCCGGGGCTGCCAGGGTGGCCTCGGAAGAGCCAGAGGGGGCCCGAGGGTGGGACATAAACAAGCCCCGCCAATTCCCCAGGTCCCTGCAGCTCCCACAGGGCTAGGGAGGCTCCTCTTTTCTCAAGAGTGGGATGTGGCGGGACCACCAGCTCAGAAAGGCTGCACAACTGGCTGTGCCCATCCTGGGGTGCACACACAGCCCCCAGGTAGCCCCTGCCCACTGCTTGGGGGGGTGGTCTGTGGCCTTGAACCTGCTGGTTGGGGAAGCTTAGAGGACTGAGGCGGAAAGGGCAGGAGAGGAGAAGGCAGGCCCAGCTGGGGGCCAGAGGCCTCCTCCCTTCAGAGGGGCACCAAGACGATGGTCCCACAAATAACGCCAGGGCCGGGGTATCCATGCCATCCTAACTCCGGTTCACGTAGAACTTGGTTATTTGGGTGCACAGCCATCTTTGTGGGCATTAGAGGAAACCATCCACAAAGACACAGTTGGTCGGGCTGGTTCCCACCTCTCACACCCCCTTCTCATTCCCGGGAGGCACCTGAGTGCAGGGCAAAAGAGCCAAGGACACTGGGGGAAAGCCACGGGGCTGCCCTCCTTAGCTATGTGACCCGCGGCAAAGCTACTTAACCCTTCTAGATCTTAGTCCTCTCTTCTTGAGATGATCACAGTTATTTTGTGGAGTTAAGGAGCATGAGAATGTCCACCTCACAAGGTCATTGTGAGGACTAAATGAGAACGTGGGCAGGTGCCCAGCCTGTGCCAGCCTGGAGCGGATGCACAGACACAGCTTCTCGTCCTGAAGCGGGCTCTCCTAGGGCTCCAGAAACAGCTCATCTTGGGGACCTCTTGCCTCCTGGTCCTAGGCCCCTGCCCTGAAGAACCTGACAGCCAGATAGAAGGAGACAGTCCAAGTTGAGCGTTTAACAAAGACCCAGGTGGAGAGAGGGCTGCGCTGGGCCGGGTACTGGAGGCTCCTGGAGGGGCCCTGTGGGCTGGCCCCAGGCAGAGCAGAGGAAGGCGGCCAGAGAGGGCAGGGTGGGGTGGGGCAGGCCAGACCTTCAGGCTGTGGATTCTGGCCTTGATCCTTGAGTGCCCCCGCCCAGATTTTACAAGCCCTAGTTTCTGCTCTGTGGCTCCAGGTTCAGAAAGAATGCTCCCTCTTCTTGGGCAAGCCAGGAGGGGACTGGATCCAACCCTTTGGTCCCAACAATTTGCCTGCAGGTAGCTGGCCAGGCTGAGCTCTGCTCCACCCTGGATTGGTGAGGCCGGGGGTGGGGATGGTGGTGTTTGCCGGGGGCTTCCCCAGAGATGAGGCTGCAGGTGGTGACTTGAAAAGACCCCAAGGCAAACCCAACCGCCCCACCCTGGAGAGCATCTGACAGCTCCACAGCTCTGCTGCTCCGGCAGGGGTGGCGCAGGCTAAGCCCTACACACTGGAGATGAGGCTGCAGCTCAGAGGGGCCCCATCATGATCGCCTGGATGAGCAGGCAACCGGCCACCCGGCTAAGAGGCGCTCTCTGCCAGCTCTGGGGACAGCTCCTCTCTGCAAGGGGAGCCAGGCTGTGCACCTGCGGGACCTGTCACAGCCAGTGAGTGGCAGAGCAGGGGGCATCCAAATGCAGGCCCCCCCCCTCACACCAGAGTCTGGCCCGCACCCTCACGGCACCCAGCTGCCAGGTGGTTCCCCATTTCCTTTCTGAAAAGTCCCTCACCCCAGAGCTGCCTGCTGGCAGCTTCCACCCACCGGTCCTGCTGGGCCCTGGAATCTCCCAAGCCCAAAGGCCTGCAAAGAGAGGGCCGACCCTATCCTGCCCAAGGATTTTATTCCATCAGATTATCCTGAGGCCTCCTCTGTAAACTGCACCTTTAGGGATATTCCTCTGGGGATTTTAAGAGGCTGCAGGGTTGCCAGAGTCCCTGTGAAAATACATATACCTACCAGAGTGGGGTCACATGAGGAGATGACACAGCCAGACAAGGGGAGGAGGTGGTACCAGGGGACCAGGAAGGGGCAGTGCACCGCCCCACTCGGAAATGAGGCCCATTTCTGCTTTGGGCTGTAAAGGCTGAGCCCAGGTGTCCCAGTAGGTCTGAGCAAAGACTTTCTGCAGATTCAGCCTGGACAAGAGTGCCCTGCTCTGGCCCAGGAGAATCCCAGAGCTTGGGCTGGGAACTGGAGAAGGAGATGGGATGTGTGGGGACAGTGGGTGAGTGGGGAGGAGTGGGGGGCCCTTTTAGAACTCAGCTTCCTCCTCCCCTCCTCTCCCAGCTTCCAAATGGAACCAGGAAAGCAGTGACAGGCTCCACAGGCTGGGGCTCAGGAGATCCAGGTTCAAGCTCCACCACTACCATTTACAGGAGAGTGGCTCTGGCATGTTATATAAGGTCTCTGAGTCCCAGTTTACCCCCTGGGATGAGGTAAAATCTGACAGAGGATAAGATAAAAGCAGCTGATGGGGGAGATGCTTAATAATGATGTCTCTTCCTTCTTACCCCTCTGAACTTTAGTTTCCTAAACAGCCTCTTTCTGTCCTTCATAGAGGAGGTTAAAATTAGAGCAGGGATGTAAAAGGCCCCAGAAGCAATAAGTCCCATTCCCTCATTCAAACATCCTCACCACCTCCACCCACCAGGCATCATGGCCACTCAGCTGTGTGCTGTTGCCTTGGCAACCACCGCCTCCCAACTCCATCTGGAGGGACCCGCCACTCACCCCAGCTGGGAGAAGCTGTACAGGGTCTGCCACAGCCGCAGCATCTGTCTGCAGGTCACAAGGGCTTCCTCTGGGCCTTTCAGTATCTGCTCCAGCTTCACCTTGGTGAACATCAGGCTGTGGGGAGAGAGCACGGCAGATAGAATGCCTGAGGGGGCCCCCTTCCCCTGGCTTTCCTCCCAGGGTGGAACCCCAAGGGATTCTGCAGAGTGCAGAAGGCAGAGTGCCCACAAGCACAGTGGCCTCAGCTGTATCCCTGGACCACGTGTTCTCTCTGTGCCTCAGTTTCTCCATCCTCTCTGCCAAAGCGCAGAGCACTCTTCTGCATTCACCAGTGTCCCTGTCGCTCACGCCTGTCCCCTGATGGTGTACTATCCCGCCCAGCCTCTGAAGCACTGTCCAGGGTGGTTACGGTCTTGCTTTCTTTGCCCCTCCTCTCCCTCCACACCCTTGGCTCTGCAGCAACCTCACTGAACACGTGTCTATCTTTTTACTTATATGGCCCACCAGGCCCACGATGGGGCCTTATATAAGAGACAGACCCAGAAGCAAACTTTGACTCAAGGAATGAGGCTAAGCAAGGAACTGGTGAAAAGGTCACAGAAGGGCAGGGTTCTGCTTTCCGCCTCACCAGCAGGCAACAGGTGCTCAGTTAACATCTCCTAATTGAATGCCAACTGTATCCTAACCCTGTATACCTGAGGAGGGTCAGGTTTTACTCTGTCAAAGGATTCTTCCCTGGATGGCCAAAAATTGCCAGGCCTCCTTATACATTCAATAGGATGAAAGTGACATGAAGTCTTATTCCGTCACCGTTTAGGAACAACCTCAGAATCTCTCTCAACCCCCAACCCTGAAGTCCTCTGGGGTAAGAACAGTGGGGATGTGGCCCTGAGAGGGCCTGGGAAGAGAGGGAAAGTGCTGGCCCACCGGGAGGCAGGACGCAGGGCTGGCTGGCTGCCTCCCTGTGCCCAGGACACAGACAGACCGGCAGAACACTGTCTCAGCATGACCAGGATGGGGTCTGGATGCCCTGTGGGTGCCAAGGGATAGATCTGTAACTGCTGGGGAGTCTGGGGTCCTGGGGAGGGTTCAAGGCAGTGGCTGTTTACCCACACGTATGGAAGTACTGCCATCTTTTTACCACGGGTACCGCCAGCCACACTGACGTGCACCAGCTGCCTGGCAGCCTGCGGAGAACCTGGCCGAGCCACTGAGGCCCAAACAAGGCTGCGACTCCTGGTTCTCAGTGGGTGGTGAGCAGTGACGCCCTTCCGTTCACGGCACTGCTTTTGGGCAAACCCGAGTATCAGGCCCTGAACCTGACTGCTGCCTGGTGGTGCTGCCGGCCCACCTGAGGGTGGCACACAGGCCCTCGTGGATCACAGAAGCCGAGTCATGTGTGGAGACAGGGTGCACCCCCATGACCGAGGCTGCAGCAGAGGGCAGGCCCCACACTGCGAGGCCAGGCCTCCATCTGGGGGCTTCTCTCTCTGACCTTCCCCCTCAGTCAGGGTCCTGGCCTCCCCTGCTTGCACTGAGTCCTGGGCGTCCAGCCTCACAAAGGACTTGGATGGCTTCACTCCATTCCTTCCTTCTCGGATTGTGACTTGTTGGCAGAGAATTAAAATGGTGGAATTTGCCTCTTTTCGGTGGAGAGGGTTTGGGTTATGGGCAAGTATTATTTTTCTTCCTCACTTTCCTTCAAAAATCCATGTCCCGGGGCTTCCCTGGTGGCGCAGTGGTTGAGAGTCCGCCTGCCGATGCAGGGGACAGGGGTTCGTGCCCCGGTCCGGGAAGG
>NW_021145431.1:7478-55784 GCF_002837175.3 Physeter macrocephalus | reverse complement strand
TCCGCAACGGGAGAGGCCACAACAGTGAGAGGCCTGCGTACCGCAAAAAAAAAAAAAAAAAAAAAAAAAAAAAAAAAAAATCCATGTCCCTCTCTGCCCTGCTCACAGGGTCGTCTCCACCACCACATGGCCTCTCCTCTCCTTTCTCATCCCTTCCCCCATGCTCAACTGTAAATCCCACCTCCCCCAGGAAGCCTTCCCAGACTCTCAGGATGCCCTGCACCCTCCTTAGAACATTTACTAACGAATCGCCCGGCAGGCCTACGAGGTCCAGAGGGCAGAAAGCGTGTTCCCCACAGCGCAGACTGCACAGGCCTGGTCAGGAACGTGGTCTCAGTACCCCGGTGGGAGCTGCTGGGGACCCTGGTCCTGCCATCCCCACTCCCCTTTCCCTGACTCTCAAAAGGTCCAACGCTCCACAAGTATTAGGAGCCTCTGCTTTAGGAACATGAAAAAGAAGACACAATTTCTGCCTTCAAGGTGACAATCAGTGCTAAAAATGACAAATTGCCCAGAGAATCCAGGGCTGTATTTTTGGATCAGACTCAGTGCAAGGAAAGAAAAGATGAGGGGTCTTGCCGGGGCTGGTGTTTGATGAAGAGGAGGGTGGCGTGGGATACGGTTGGGAGCTGGGGGAGGGAAGAGAAGCATGGGGGAGGGGGAGGGGGAGGGCCTGCGGCTGGAACAGGTGTTGGTGCGAGTGAAAGCTCCTCCCCCTGGAGGGTGGGGACACCCAGGCTTAGTCCACTCCAAGACTGCACCTTCCTGGGGCAGGGCCACTGGGAGCCGACCCTGGGCAGACCAGCCCTGCAGCATTCCCCTGCTCCCAAATCTCCCCAGACAGGCCTCCTCTGCAGCTCGCCCCTCTCCGCCCCGGCCCTTCCCCCTACTGCTGCCTGCGCCCCTGAGAGCCAGCAGGGGTCCGTGGCAGACCTGGCCACACCGTGTGCCCAGAAGAGAAGTGGCTGAAAGCTGAGCTGGCATTACAGTGACTTCTACCAACGCAGACTCTGACATTCCATTAGCATGAGTGACCCGGAGCGGAATTTCTCACCCCAACCACACATCCTTTCTGGGCTGGGGCAAGCACTCCGACAGTCACCCTCTGGTTGGATCCCTCACTCCCAGATCCTGGGAGGCTCCAGATCAGCTCCTGAGATTTCCTTGGTCTCGCAGTTCAGCACTGCCAGAACCGTCTTCCTCAACAAGGGGCCCTGCCCCGACTGTCCGTGCCACCTTCCATTCCTGCCACCTCTCCCCATGACCTTGGGTACCTGTGGGCTGCTCACAGGGTATAAGCGGCTCCCTGCAGTGCAGGACAGGCTTCGTTTCACACTGTCGCCCCTGCCGGGGCTCACCCTTCCTCTCTGACATCCGGCCAACTCCTAACCAGATGTCACCCTCTGACCTTCTGTGCGTCCCCATGGGGGCTGCCCCCCGCCCCAACCCCCACGGCCTTTACTACATCGTGGGGACTTAGTCATCCACACGCAGCGGCCATGCCTCTAATTCACCACTGAACCCTTTCCGCCTGGCAACGGGGATCAGCAAACAACCCCGCTCCTTGCCCCTCTTCTGAGACAACCAAACCACTGGTCCTGCTGGAGCACAGGGCTCCCTCTCCATTCCATCTGCCAGGATGGGTGGCCCAGTTCTTCACACAATGGTACAAGGAGGCTGGCAGTGCCCTAGGGTGCCACTGTGGCTGGTGGGGTCCACACCAACAGGCCAAAGCCTCATCAGAGCACCGTGCTTCGTGGATGGGGCCGTGTGGAGGCCGCTGCAGCGAGGGCTGGGGAACAGAGGGGGCGAGCCCGGGCTCCCCGCTCCCTTCAAACAGCCCAGCCCCTGGCATACCTGTTTTATATGCCGAATGAGTCTAAAATGTCATCGGGAGAAAGGATTCTGAGACTTAAAAAAAAAACCCACAATTTTAATCCGACGGTTCCAGTCCTCCTCCAAGAAGCGTGGCCACCCCTGCCCTTCTCTGAACGCTCAGGACAATCTTCAGTTAGCACTTAATTACTCTCTCTCATATGTGTATGTATGTGTGTGTGTGTGTGTACACACACATTTTTCTTTTTTGCCACAGAGGCTTATGCTTTTAACAATGAAGATAAACTCATATCAGGCATTGAAAAATTCAAATACTCTAGAAACAGTCTGCAGCCAGTCCTGCCTATAGATGGCAAAACTACCATTTATCTTGTCCTGTGTCCTGCCGCGTCCCCCCACCTGGATGACGACTGCCTGCAGGACAGGACCCTGCCTCCCTCCATGTCAGTGCCCTCCTCGCCTCCCCGGTGCCTGGCACAGAGCCGAGCACATGGTGTCCGCTTAGCTTAACACTATGAAAATGCGTGTTGTTACAACCCTCCAGCCACGCTCTGCGTCTCGCAATCCATGTTGAATCAGAGCCGGCTTGTGGCAGCCCCACGTCCCGCTGCTGGCTCCTGGCTAGGAGGCAGGCGGGGAATCTGCTCACTGATGCCTCAGAGCTGCAGACAGGGCTGGACTCACGCAGCCCACAAGCAAAGGGCTGGCTGATTCCACTTTAAGCTGTCCAGAAGCAAAGTTTCCCAGGGCCTGGGGAGGAACAGGGAGTTCTGGACGTGACATGAAAGCGTCTGGCTCCACATGACTGGGGGTCTTCATCCCAGAGGACGGTCACCCAGGCAGAGCCAAAAGCACAACTGAGGAGAGTCTCTGAGACAGGAAGGCTGGGGTATTGGAATCTTGCAGCCCTCCAACGACCTGACAAAAGCCATTCCGGAAGAGGAATGGCCACATTGCTGTCCTAACCCTGCACTGTAACGTCACTCGGTAGACAGACACTGGCCCAGGAGTGAGAAACCCGAACCAAGGTCCCAGCTTTGCTGCTACCCAGCTGGGCATGTCACAGGTTCCAAACCTGTGAAATAGGAGTGGAGTCTCTTGCCCTGTCTGCCCCAGGGACTCCTGCAGGATGAACTGTGATGACCCAGAAGCAGCAGCTGAGAAACCCACAGCTGTACTAAGTCCTTAAGCACAGGCCTGCCCAAGGCTCAGGGAAGGGATTCCTTTAAAAATGCAGGCCTAGCAGACCCCCAAAAGCAGTGTCCAGGCCAGGTGTCTCTGAAGGCTCTCAGAAAACCCCAGAGCTTCATGGCCTGTTCAGCAAGGCAGGTGGCACCTTTGGCTCCAGGTGGCTCCTGGGACCAAAGATGGGCATGAGAAAGGAAGAGGATCAGAGGGGAAGGACAGAGCCACAGCCAACCTGGTCAGGGTGAACGAACCTCGGCCGTGACCTTGTCTTGCAACCACCTTCCTGTTTTTTAAGATGTAGAATAAACACTGAGGTCTTTTAAGGCCGAATGCCTTTGCAGCGCCGCCATCGCATCTGAAGGCAGATGTGAAAGTGAGAGTTCTCTCTGGGGAAGGCGAAGGAGCAAGCGTCAGTGTAAATGCCATGCCCTCTGTCCCCGCTGCAGGGGTGAGGCTGCTGGGCTGCGGGGAGGAGAGTCCCGGGTCCTGGCACTCTGCGCGCTCCAAAGGCTGAGGCATGTGCACCCTGTTCCTGGCAAGGAGGCCCAGTGTAGCCGCGGGCCCACCCTCTAAGAGCACACGCCCTCCCTCACGGCCACTGGAGCCTTGGCAGCCCACGCCGGCCACCTTCCGAGTCACCTATATGGGTCAGCACCTGGGGCCAAAGACAGGTGCCCGTCGGACCTGAACAGAGCCAGCCCCTGCTGAACCGTGAACGACCTCAGCCCTGCAGTCAGTCAGTCTGTCTGTCTGCATCTGGGCCAGCCCTCCTCCAGTGGGGGAAGAGAGACACCAGTGAGGTCGGCGTCTCTGGGTGTCGCCACAGGTCACTGGCTTTGCCAGTCTTCGTGATTGCTCTGGCCAAGGGCTGATGATGGAGGTTCCCAGGGGAAAGCTCGGGTGGGCCTAGCACCCGCCTCCTCTCTCTCCTCCCAGGCCCTGCCTGGTTTGAACTCCTGGGCCAGGATCAGCCTGCTAATTATTTGTCAAAAGGATTAAGACTTGGAGCTATTCCCATTTGAAGCTAAGACACATCATTTCTTTCCACTGCTGTGAACAGGAACCATCTCAGAGTGGGCCTGCTCAGAACTGGGTGAGCATGAGCCTTTCCAAACCTTTTTTTTAAAAAAAGAATTATTTTGCAAACGGGGGATATTTTTGTGACAGCAGCTCTGGCTAAGCAAGCACTGTCCTGGGGTCAGAGGTCATCTCGTCCATCCCCCTCACCCAGGGCCTCCAACCATCTTCCCCGGTGTCCCCTCCCTGCTGCTCACCCCAGCACCCCACTCTCGGTGGCAGTGGGGATGCGGGCAGAGCAGAGCTGGCTGCAGGGAAGGACACGGGCTGTGTGGGAGGCACGCACAACAGGCCATGTTTTTACTTTCATGTTCCTTGAAAGAAGTTCCCTATAAAATTTACTCAGCATGTGCAATAAACACTTGAACACGGTACCTGCTGTGTACCTGAGGGAACCACCTCTGGCCCGTGACTCACTCCCCAGCAAACAGGAGGATGTCGTGCTGAAACACGGCCTTTGGCATCAGGCAATGCAGGTACACCTCCAGGTCCTGCTGCTTCCTAGCAGGTGCCTTCACCTCCCTGAGCTCTACCGGATGTTGGCAAAATAGGGACAGTAATGGCACCACCACCAAGGAGGTTTGTTGGGAGGACTAAGGGCAACAGAAACTGTCAAGGCAGCCAGCCCCGGTACACAGCCACCCCTCAAGAAAGGTCAGCCCTCATCCTGAGACCGCTCCATCATTACCACCGGTCTTTCCTACCAGACCCTACGCTCGGGGCAGAACCCCGTCTTTCTTATCTCTGTCTCCCCAGTGCCTCACCTAATGTCACTCAACAAATCTTTGCTGGATAACAGAAGAAGAAAGTTGAGTCACAAGGATTCACCGAGGCCTGGAAAGCTGTAGGGTCCCCAGGACCAGGAACCAAGGAAACAAAGCTGCAGAGCATCCTGCAGAAACTCTCCCCCACTGCCCCATGTGTGCGTTCCGGGGCCCTGGCTTCTGGCTCCTGGCTCTCTGTAGTGGGGGAGAGGGTGGCGGCAGGTATGGTGAATGCACAAAAGGGGGTATTATCTCTTTAAAGGACGGTAATTAGTAATTCCAGCTGATGGCTGTGCTGTATTGTTTTAATGAAGAGTTCTATTTTTATAGAAAACACATAATTGAGTGGAAAAAGCAGGCTATTCTCTGAGTCAGGCGGCCACGCCTCTGGAAAGTCTAACTCCTCAGCCAGGAGGCCAGAGCCTGCACGCAGTGTGGGCTTCTACAGGAAGTGGGTCTTGTCCTGGAAAACGGGGCCCAAGTCTGATGACCCAAGTTCAAATCCCAGCTTCCCTTCTTGTAGCCATGTACCCCCTGGCCAGTCATTTCAACTTCTCAGAGCTTCAGTTTCTTATCTGTAAAATGGGAATGACAGTATCACTACACCCCGGGGGCTGTTATGAGGAAACAATGCACATAAAAGGCCTAGCACCTCATAAACGGTTCAGTCCACGTATGACCTGTCATTACTACTTACCTAGCCCCTATTATGTACAGTTGCTTACGTAAGCCCTCTGCGCCTCTGTTTCCTCATCTGGCAAGTGGGAGTAAGAATAGTTCCTACACCTCCCACAGTTGCTGAGGGGATTAAATGAGTGAATGCACGAAAAGTGCTTAGAGCAGTGCCTGGCACAGAGCAAGCACTGGGGGTGTTGTTATTTTGTTATTATTGAAGCACTTGGGGTTCAAGCGTACCAGGGTTGTTCGGTCAATCAGCTGCCTTGGGTTCTGCTCCCTGCTTTGCCACTTATCAGCTTTCTGACCTTGAGAGGCCATCTAACTCTCCCGTAGTTTCTTTACCTTTAGAGTAGGAGGGTTGGAAAGACCAAAAAGTCAACAAATCAAACCAAAGCAACAACAAAACAGGGTTAAGGGGTATGAGAGCGCTCTGAGGGCTGTAAGAGCCAACATGCCCATGTATTCCCTTCCCTCCTTCCAGAACAACAAACAAAACAACTCCTACGGTCTACCCATCGGGGGGGGGTCTAGTGGGGTGCTGGGTGTCCAGCTGTGGGTTCCCTACAGGGAGGAAGGGGAGGCAGAGGACAGGCCATAATCTCTGCCCCAAAGGTGCTTCCACACTCTCGGGGAAGCTCAAGAAACACATCCAAGGCAATTAGGAAATGAAACAGAGGAAGGGAATCAGACACTCAGTTGAGTGGTTCAGCTCTGAGTACAGGAGCTTCAAGGCAAAGTAGAGCCCAAGCGGAGTCTCTGAGGATGGGCAGCATTTGGAAGCAAGGCGAGGTAAGGTACTCCTTGGAGCTGGACTGGCAGGGACGGGTCTGAAGGCTTGGAGGTGGGGCTCAGAGGCCGGGGCAGGGAGAAGGGGAGGAGCAGCCCGTATATGAGTAGGAACCAGCCACTCCCTCGCCTCCAAGGGCTGTAATCACCTGGCTCTCACCCTGGCCAGGGAAGTGCTGAAGGACACAGGTCTCAGGCTCCTCTAAATGCCATGCCTCTGGGAGAGACTCCACCAGGGCAATTAACTGACTAAGCTCACACACTTGCTCTTTGAGGATATTATTTTAAAGCTCTAACAGGAGGGACCTCCCTAAAAGGGAGAGGGCCACAGTTAGGCCCATCTTTATTATCTTCCCATAGACTAATCCCTAACTTGCAAGGGACACTTATGGCAGCTTTTCTCAGCCCTAAAAAACCAGTAATTTTTCCTTGGTTCTGGAGGATTACACTGACTCATGTCCCCCAGTCTTTTAAGGTTCACACGGATCCTCTACCTCTTAATGGATTCATTCAACGTGATCCGACGTTTAAAATCGACAGCCCATAAGCTTCCACGTCCAGGAGTTAGCGCCTCGTTGCTTCAAAAGCTCTGGCCCACCCGCAGAATAGCCGCCTGCGCCCATGGCACCCACAGCCTTATCTGTGCTGACCGATGGCTGGCCCAGCTTCCCTCAGCTGCAGGTCACCTCCAGTTACCTCCAGGTGACTCTCCAAACACAAATTCTTGACCTTGAAAGATATGAACACAAACCACACAGAGCCATTCCATAACCATTTTGGGGTGGAAGAACTTCCAGAAAGCAGGTCCTTAGATGGAACAAAAGTTGGCTCCCAGCCAGGTATAAGACATCAAGAAGCAAACACCTTGGTCTTGGTCTATAATCTCTGCCCAGTGAGCAGACCTGGGGACCTGAAGACCACCCACTGCAGAGGGGAGGCCAGCCCTACTTCATGGGCACGAATTCGCCTCCTGAGCCCTCTCCCAGGGGCAGAAAGGCTGGCCACTCTTGCTTGAAAGCCAAGGGCCCCAGGCCACAGTGTCTGCCACCAGAAAACGTTGATAGGCGTGAGATCAGGGAGCAAAGAGCTAAAACAGCTTTAAAACACAGAATTCCTTTTGGAAAAACCTGCAAATATCTGTCTTCCTTCCTTTCCTTCTTCTTCCCCAAACAAAATAACCTAGGTCATCTACCCTCCTAGTTGGAGGGTGAGCAGAGGCTACAGGGAGAGAAGACTCTCTGACTGCAGTGTCACATGGAGTGAGGTTTCAGGAGGGCTCCAAAGAACCACCAGCGAAGGGAAATGCTGAATGTCAGACTAGCTTCACCGATGAGGAACTGACCTTTGGGGAAGAGTGTGCCGGTGCCAGTGATTATGCCTGGTTTAACACTTCCCTCCACCACATGGCCTGCAAGTTTACCCCGTGGCGCCTTGTCCTCATCAGGGGATGTGGCAGCCAAAAATGTTTCATGAACCTGGCAAAGTGATAAACTATGTTTGTGCTAATACCTTTGATTCCAGCCCCCTCACTGGAGTGCTGGTATTTTAAGCGTCCCTTTGATCTGCTCCAAGTCCCTAATAAGAACCATCCAATAAACACGCTGGGTTTAAGTCAGAGACATTAACAGAAGCCCCGGGACTCTGATCCCTTCTGCTCAGTGGAATGCACCACTAGAAATTTATCACACGCAACCTGAGAAAAAGGTGAGGCAGGCCAGGGAGAGATCAGAGGGGTACCCTCGAGGCCAACTTGGCCTTAGGCGGACTCAGTCACAGTCTGGCCCCAGCTAATGCCTAGTTCTCAGCTCAAACATTTTCCAAAACAGCCCAGGTTTCCTGGGGGAGATGCTGTGACCGGTTCCATTTGCTTACGAGGGGTGAGCTCTGGCTTGTCAAGAGGGCCCTATAGCTCCTGCTCTGGGGAGAGCTCCCTAGGGCTCCGACACCCCTTCCCCCAGGACCTTCCAAGGCCCCCAGGACCTGGGCTGGGCTGGCCAGAAACCCAGGAGGGGTGGGAGGACGCGGCCCTGCCACCGAGGGGAGCGGAAGGGAAGGGCAAAGCAGTTTGCTCCTTTTCTGTCAGCCCAATAACCCGGGCTTTCAAAACTAGTCTGGCAGGCTGCCAGGTCTGGGGTGGGAGCAGTGACTGACAGGCTGGTTATTGGAAAGCTCCCATCATTAGCCCAGGAATGCTGTTTGGTTACTATGGCGACCTCCCCTACAAGCGGCCTGACTAAAACACAAGGAATCTGTTACCTAAAACCAGCACCCCACGGAGCCCATGGCTTCAGGGACCAAGCTTAGCAGTGGCCTGTTCCCCGTGACCCTCCCGGCTGAGCCTCCCGATCCCAGGACTGGAGAAGGGACCAGCAAAGGCATCTCCAAGCTTGCTGTGGGGAACTCTTGCATTCCGAGGCCTGGCCTGGCTTGGAACCCAGGTGCAAACAGGGAGCCTGCTGCCCCCTTGAGGCCCCCGGCAAACCGGCCAGCAATGGCCAGGCCAGCACATGTGTCCAGGGCTCTGTCGGAAGCCCTCAGGATTTCAGGAAGCTGCTCGGGTGTCTGGTTCCCACCGTGCCAGGTTCCCACTGTCCCCGCAGGCCCATCAGTCTCTGCCTCACCACGTTTCTGCCTTTTTAAACTCAAGCTCCATTAACTAAAGGTCACCCCACAGCTTGGAAATCAAGATCCTCTTTGCTTTGCTTTCTAATCCCTGAATCCAGGAGGATTTTCAAAAGTCAACTCCACGAAAGCTGGGTTTCTCTCCTGGAGTCTTGAGTCTGCCCCCACCAGGAACGGCAACCTCCTGTGCAGCTAAGGAGCTTGGACACCTTTTCACAGCTTCCCCTGCCCTCGTGTGCAGGACGCGCTCCCCCACCTCCCGGCCACTGTGGGCACTTGCCTCCCTCGGGTCTCAGTTCCCCAGCCTTACACTGTGGACCATCTTCCAGACCCGCCCCCACTGCTGCCCTTGAAACCAGTTGTAAATTGACTGTGAGATCTTTTCTTGTCTGAGTCTCACAATAGTCCTTGGAGGCAGGACAGATGTCAGTCTTTCAGCAGCTGAGAAGATGCAGGGGCAAGCTGCTGGAGGCACCACAGGTAAGTGACAGCCAGGGACCTGCTGTGGCTCCCACATGGGGACAAGCGCAAGAGGAAAGGGGTCTCTTCCACCCACCAGCATCCCCCTGGGCCAGGCCTCCCAGACCCGACACCAGCCTGTCAGCCTCTCCTACACTAAGGCAGTCTCTGCAGAAAGGAAGAGCCTCTACAAGGTCTCAGCCACCTGGGACCAGCGAGGCACTGGGTGGCAGACAGACCCAGACCAGGGGCCTTTAAGTGCCTGCAATACAGACCTTGTTGAGGACGCTGAGGTCAGGGCGAAGGAGGCTGACTTTTTTGTTTGGCTGCAGTGATATTTACTGGATCAGGGGTTTAATTAACTGCCGTGGCAATAGCGGGAGCCACACGCAGCTTGTTCCCAATGCAGGGCGCAGCTGGAGAAGCAGGATGCACTTTCAGTTGAAGAGCAATGACATTCTTCCGTGATCCCTGACCAGTAATGGACTCGGCGACATTTCCTGCTAATCCAGGGGTCTCATCCACGGGGAACAGTACGGACTTATTTGCAAAGAGCCACGGTCACACCCTAGGGTCACTCCACAGGGCTGCATGGCAGGTGGATATTCCACCCCCCACTCAACTCGTGCAGTCAGATGGGAGACGCTGGCACGGGAGGCTCCTGCACTGGGCTGGGGGCACCGAGGGGCCAGCAATGTGGGCCCCCTTCGCTAGCTTCCACAGGACAGCTCTGTTCACAGTTTCCACCTGCATGCAAGATTTCACTCAGAAAAAGGACAATGTCTGATGCCTGGCCCAGCCTCTTGTTTCTTCTGTGACATGCACTCTGACCCAGGGGACGGGTGAGGCGACCCCTCCCCACTCTAGGATTCTAACCCTCTCATCGTGACAGTTTCTGTTTCCACCGAAGCGTAACCGACAATAAACGCACACACAAAGAGGCACACTCATACACACATATGTGCACACACATGGCTGGCAGCAGACCATGCATCAGACCCTGCCCAGATAGGCATGAGGATGGAGATTGGAAAAAAGCCAGGTAACTGGTACTGGAAGAGGAGGACCTTTGTCCTTCGTGTATTTGTACAAAAGTAAAAAATAAACTTCTACACAGTAGGTCTTGCTGTATTCTATTTGGGATTAGGTAACTAATCCCTTGTCCGCACAGGTTGTTTTATCTACGTGTAGTATTCCCTAAGCGACCTGTCTTTTAAAGTGAACTGATTTCAGTTTTAATAATCTCTCAGATGCAGGGTGGAGACCAAGAGCCAGGGCTGTCTCCCGGATACAAACAACAGGCTCTGTGGAGCTGCCCTCGCACCACACCTGGCCAGAACAGAATGCCAGAGCCAGGCTCCGCCCCCACAGGTCCCGCCCCGCCTTGACGCTCAGCGTGTGCGCTGACCAGCCCGCCAGCCCAGCAGCGTCCATGGGGAACTCACTTGAAGTTCTCGGGATACTCTGTGATGGCCATGTTGATGACGTCCAGGGCATGCTGATAGTGTTTCTGGGCGGAGAAAAGGAGCGCCAGCAGGTGGAGGGCATTGGCATCGTCCTTGCACACTTTCAGGGCCTCCTGCAGCTGCTCCATGGCGCTGGAGATCTGCCGGAGAAAACTGCCAGCTGAGCGACCTTCCCCAAGGCCCGCACCTCGCCCCGGACTCTGGGGCCAGGTGCCAGCCAACAAGGGTGCAGCAGACTCAAGTGAGACCCCAGGCACTGTGGGGCAGGCAGGGGCTCTGATGAGAAAACACCCCCCCCAAATCACACGGCCAAGAGGGATCTGCTGTCCAAAGTCAGGCCCTGGAAGCTAGCGCTGTCCCCACGCAAGAGGGAAAAGAGGGGCAGGTTCACAGTGTACCATGAAGGATCGGCCGGGAAGCACTAACTAAACCAGAGGAGCGGGGCTGTGAGGAGAGGCCACCCAGACCACTAGCTACAGATCTCTTCTCCGAACCTGTTCACGCAGTGATGGGGGCTGACAGATAAATGCTGCCTCCTACTCAGAGGCTCACAGTGGCAAGAGCTTAGGCTCTGGGGTCAGATGGGGGCATGGATCCCAGCTCTGCCACTTCCTAGCTGGCGCCCAGGGCAGGGGACTTCGCCTGTCTGAGCTGCAGTCCTTACGCTGCAAAATGAGGATAACGGTCATACCTATAACAGTGGCTGAGAGGGGTGAGACGACATAGGAAAAAATGGCCTGCTGAGCATCGAACACGTTTGAAAACGTGAGTTTCCCTCTTCAAGCCCCCAAAGCCCAGGCAGCTAATGAACAGGTAAGATCCTTTCTTCCAGTCCTGAGGGACGTGTTCTCTCAGGCGCTCAGGCCTGGCAGTTGTGTCAGCTCCTGTGACTCTATCCACACCAGGACCCCGTCCTCCCAGGAACCTCGGGAGCCCTTTTCAGAAAGTCTTGTTCTTCACCAAACCTCAGACCCCGGTCTCCAATGCTCCTTGAGGGGCCTACAGGACACAGGTCAGCTGGGGCCTCTGGTCCCTGGCGTGCCTGGCACCTGCCTGGTCTCCACCCGGCCTCTGCACAGGCTGTGGGCACTACTGCCAGGCCCAGAGTTCTCCCACGGGGACCTCCCTTTGTGGAAAGGTCATGGAAAGTAAAGGAGGAAGCTAAGGTCAGTGTGGCTCCTAGCTCGGCTTGCCTGTGCCTCCCCAAGGCTGCTCCTGCCCCGTTATTCTGGGCTGGGTGTCCAAATCCTCGGCCCTCACTACTCGAGCAGCCATGCACGCTGTGGGCAGGATGGGCCAGAGGAGCTCAGAGACCCAGGCAGGCAGGACTAGCTTAGAGTTCATTCAGGGATCTTCAACCCCCTGAGGTTATCAAGATCTGGGTCCCCAAGGACAATGGGTGCCAGGCTCCACTGGCCTGGCCCAGCCATCTCTCTGGGAGGACAGACGCCATTCATCAGAGGTGGCTGAATACTTAAAGATATTAAAAAATGCATCACCAAAGGTTTATCAGGAACTTGATTGGCAAGGAAAGCACCGGTTCTTTTACAGAGGGCTAAAAATAAACTGGTCTCGGGTATCTTTGTGTCCATGCTCCTGGGAGCACCAGAGCAGACTGATGTTTCTGGAGAGAGCAGCAGAGAGGTACGAAGTGCCTCCTCCAGGACCTGGAAGTCAGGAGCCAGGGGCATAGTGGGAGAGGGGCTGGAAGCACAGCTCCCTGAAGATGAGACCAGGGGCTAGAAGTTGACATCGACCAGTAAAACCAACCACCAGGCTGGTGGACAAGGCTCCAAGTGCCCAGTCTCCAAATGGGACAGGGGAACAGGATACTTAGAGCCCCAAGGGGTTGCTTCACTGGGTCAGAGTGGGCTCTGGAGCAGACACCGTGCTGGCCTGGCCAGTTCCCAGTTCCTGAGCTCAGGAGGGCTTCAGCGCCTCAGGTGTCAAATGGGGCCACCGGCGCCCTCCTCAGCAGACGCAGGGCTCGCCCAGGCCAGTGGGGGTACGGCAGCACCCTCGTCAGCCAGGCTGCCTGTCCTGACCACGAGCAGACGGGGGCTCTGTGGACTCCTCTCCAACAGTCTGGAGCCCAGCCCGGGTCCCTGCTGGCTTGTCTGCAGTTCCCGAGTGGCCCAGCGTCCACGTTCACCCAACCAAAGCCACCGAGAGGTCCTGCTTCACACAGAGCACCAGCCTGAGGGACACACGTGAAAGCAGAGGCTCTGAGGGGCGTGGGCGACGGGAGCTCTCGCTCGTTTCTGAAAGGCAACTGGCTGGGTGGGTTGCCCGGCCTCACTCCCTGGACAGACCAGTGTCCTCTCAGCACCAACAGCTCAGCTTCAAGAAGGAAGGTTGGTCGGCCTGGAGAGCCATGTAGGTCGAAGGTGGTTGGCGGACAGCCGGCCCCCGTCAGCCCCCAGAGGCCGAGCCTGCTGGTGGCATCCACAGGGTCAGAGGAAAGCTTTGGGTCACACAGAAACAGTGCCACATGCCAATCACTCTACTCCTCCAGACCCCTGGGGAAAGCTCAACAGAAGGTGAGGACACAAGCAAATGTTTATTGTGGTCACCTGTCAACTTCTCAGGAGACGGACACAGTGTAGGAGGAGTGAGGGCAGAGAATAACCCCTTCCTGTGTGCCCACCATGGGCCAGGGGCGTTACCACATTAGCTGACTTAATCCTTACTAGGGCCCTCTGAGATTGAGTATGAAGGTGCTGACATAGCAGACAAGGAAATAGAGGCTCAGAGAGGTCAAGTCACTTGCAAAGGGTCACACAGCTGATAAAGGCAGTGGGTCCAGGAGAGAATCAGCAGCCCACAGAGACCTGGGTGTTAGAATTGTGAGGACTCACCTGGCGGACGAGGGCCAGCTGCAGGGAGACATAGAGGATGACCTGGGGGTCATCGGGCGCCAGCTGCTGGGCTCTGTATGGGGCAAGGGAGCAGCAAGTCAGCCATCAAGGTCGACAACCAGTGTGTGACGTGGGTCTCCAGTGTGCCCACCCTGTGCTGGGTGCTGCAGGGCCAAATGTTGGAGATTCTGCCTGGGCCCGCTTTGGATGGTGCCCCGCGGGAGACGATGGCTGGGGCAGAAAGCCCACGGGCAGCCCAAGGCAGGGGCAGTGGGTGCCGAGAGGGCTGGCTCTGGCTGAGGTGGGGGCCGTCTGGGAGGACAGGACTGGTGGGTGGGGGAAGCCCCTTTCCTCCGGGCAGCTGTTGATCCAGCTGTGGCCTGGTACAGAGCCTGCAGTCTGCCCTCTCCACCGCGGGACAGAAGGGAACAGTTCCCGGAGGACGTGAGGCTGGGATGGCCTCTCTGGGCAAGAAGCACTGGGAATGAAGAGCCAGCAGGGGAGGGAAGGAGATGTCTCCTGATTCTGGGAGTTCAGAGGGGGTTTGCCAGGATGGGCCTCTCCTTCCTCCCTGGGCTTGAGAACAGCCTGCCCCAGAGGGGAGTTCCCAGGAAGCTGGCATAAGGAGTCCAGGGCAGGCCCCTACCCAGCAGCTGCTATCCGTGCTCTGAGGAAGCAAGACATGCGGGGCTCATGGGGAAGAGCCCTGCGATGGGCCAGAGGAAGGAAGGGGAGGGATGCTTAGATGGGTCCCCGGGCTGTGGTGGAGAGGGGGCTCAGCCAGGATGGGCCTGGAGAGGGAGGAAGGGCTGCCGCTGGGGGAGGGGCTTCTCTGCCGCCCCCTCCCTCCCCTTCCTCCCTCCCTCCTGGACTCTGGGCTCCCAGATAATCTCTGTGAGGACTTGGGGTAGGGGTCCTCACAGCCCTCAGGTTGCGGAGGGGCTGGGAGGAGGCAAACACTCTTTCTGAGTCCCTGCTATACTGGTAGGTCACTGTGCAAGGTGCCTTCCTGCTACAGCTCACGTCCCCTGAGCTCAGGGGGACGGGAGCTGAGCCTGGGGGGAGCTCTACTCGTGTGGAAGGGCTCAACCCGCCCACCCAACCCCAAAGGCCTGTCCCTGCTTCCTGTGTGAGCTCAGAGCCTCGGTTTGCTGGTCAACAACATGGGGACAGAAACCTTTGTTCTGTCTACACCAGAGGGTCTCCTGAGAGAACATGAGAAGGAGCCACCTCGAGCAACGCTGCCATTCGGGCCTCCCTCACCTCTCCAGCGTCTGCAGTGCTTTCCGGTGCAATTCATCTTGCTTGGATTTCAGAGTCGCTGCAGGAGACAGGATGGAGACGAAGCCATGAGGGGCTGCTGGAGGGGGGCCGACCCAGCTCCGTCCCGCCCAGGGCACAGAGCTCTGCGGGGAGAGGACCCACCGGGAGCCCGTCTGGCAAATGCTCGCACTCGAGCAGCTCTGGAATGGTGCCACCCTCTGACCTGGTTACTGGGGGAAGGGGTGCAGGTGTCACCCTGGTCCCAGCCTCCTGGCATGATTCTTGACACAATAGATCCTTGTACTCCTTTGCCTTCCTTGCCACCTGGGCCACACTGACCCTTCCAAAGGCCCAAGCCTCTAGGGAAAAGTTACCACCTCTGTCCTGGCCACATGCCTCCCTGGGCTTCCTTACTGATGAGGCTTCTTCTTTTCTAACCATTTCAGCAAATTTCAAGTGGGCGATTCCGTGGCATTAAGTACATTCACCATGTCCTGCCACCATCACCACCATCCATCTCCAGATCTTTCTTATCGTCCCTAACAGACTGTCTGTACCCACTGAACACTAACTCCCCTCCCACTAGGCCACCAGAAACCTCTATTATACTTTCCCCATGAGGCTTCTCGATTTAACCCAAAGCGGGCACCTTTCTGGTAAATTAAATCATCTTTAAATGTGGTAGCACAGGCATTCAAAGCCTTAGCAGCACACTGAACCCCTGGGAAGCTTTAAAATGACTGTTGTCAGGCTCCAACCAGATCAGGTCAAGATGCTGCTGGCATGGATGCATGTCAGGGGTCCCCAGCTTATAAAGCAGCCCTGCTTCTAGAGGATTAAAGGCACATGGAGGGTCTCTGGACTCTGACTGAGGGACTGATGACTCCCTCACTTGACCAGTGTGTAGGGACCCCAGGGTTCCTTATCAGAGCCTCACCGATACCTTGAAGAGACAGTGACTAGTCACTCAAGAACAAGGCGCTGGCACGGCACCAGGATCTCACCCCTCTTCCTCCCCTCGTCGTGCAAGTGCCAGCTGTTTTTACCTCTCATTGTGCGGGGCCTCTGAAGCCTGCTCCCAGGGGCTGGCATTCAGGCGGTGTGGGTTGGAGCTGATTACTATTCCGGGTTTGGTCTGGGTGGGGGCCTATCACTCCCTTTCCCTCAAGCTGCAAGGATACAGAAGTAGGTGGCTGCTGATCCCTGGGGGAACACACAGCTGAGCTGGTGGGGTTGGGGACGGCACGCCAGACTCCAGGCGGCAAACCCACGCACCAAGCACAAGTATTCAGTAAACGCCTGCCGTGTACCCAGCTCTATGCCATGCACTGGGGGGGATTTAAAAGACCCCAGAAGATGACAGTGGTGCTGACGGTAAAGGTGAACCAGAAAGCAGACACTGTGCGGTCAAGGGCCGGTGGCGCATCACAGACGGCAAGCGCCACAGGAGTTCCAGGGGCAGAGGTCAGCGTGGGCTGTGCCGGGCGGGCCATGAGGAGGCCTGAGTCACCCCGAGCAGAGGCTCCTAGGCCCCAGCACTCACCGTCGGTGGCCTGCAGGCTGTAGGTGAGACCCAGTGCCAGGTAGCCCTTGGAGAGGAACTCCCCGGCTTCCTCTCCGAGCTGGATCACCATCATGGCGAAGCACTGTGCCTCCTTCAGCTGCAAAGAGGAGAGGCGCAGGTCACCGTGGGGGGGCCGCCATTCATAGTCGCCAGCTCGGGACCCTCAGAACCGCAATTCCTCGTGCCCGACCACAAAGGCCAGGCGCCTTCCCGAGGCCACACAGTCACTGAATGGAAGGAGAGCTGTTTCTTCCACAAGCAACAACCTGGACCTTTTCCCCCACCCAGAGGCCTTGTGCTCAAGATCACGGGACGTCACCTCTCACAGGGAAAGCTTCCCTTGCTCCGAGGATCCCAGCTCCCCGACAGCTGCTCTGCTGAGAGCCTGGACCCAGGAGCAGGCCAGTCTGTGCCAGCTCCTTTCCTCACTCTGCCCGTGTCTGTCCCTGCCCCGCTCGGCAGAGAGAGGGACGCCGGGAGCGGGGGGCAGGCAGGGCTCAGGGACTGGGCCTCCGGGACACCGCCAACCCTGCAGAGCGGGCAGGCCATCACGCTGGCTCCGGCTGTGGGCTTGCTCCCTGACACCGGGAGCTCTAACTTTTCAGGGGAAAAGGCCTGGGGTTGTTTTTGTCCTGAGAGCAGGAGGGACTGTTCCAGTTGGAAAGGGACCAACCGGCGCAGGTCACGTGTGCACACATCACACACAACATGTGACACGGAGAGAGGGGCACGCAGGCAGCCCTCTGGGGCACCCACGGCAGGCAGGCCTGTTGGGAGGCAGGGAACAGCTGGGGGCCTCAGCTGTGCCCACTCAGGGCCCACAGGCCTCCCAGAGGTCCCCTCCCTCCTACCCACCCAGGAATGTCATCTGCCCATGTGCCTGCTGTGGCAGTGTCACCAAGAACAACTGTTACCGCCCCCAACCAAGGGGCTGAATGATTCACACCCACAGCCCCACTGCCGCCCAGGTGTCAGGGCCCCCTTGTGTGGAACATCTCCCCTCCCCCATCCGGAGGGGCCCACAAAGTGAAGCTGGGTTCTGGCACCCCAGCCAGTGAGCCCGCACTCTGCTCCCGTCCCTGCTCAGGCCCACCCCACCCAGCAGGAGAGGGACAGCTCTGTGCATCTTGTGGCCTGACCACTGGCCACAGCTGGGGGCACTGGTGGACCCTCCCTCCTTGGAGTATGAGGGGACCCTGAGATAGAGGCCATTAGCCGTGGGGAGGCGAGTTGGGCTGAGTTCACCATTTGGGCACAGCCATGGTGAGCTATGTGCAGGAAAAAGGCTGATGGAGCAGAGAACCTACTGAACAGAGGGGATAAAAAACCTCAAACTACAAGAGAGGCAGAGCAGGTGAGGTGGTGAGGTGACAGCCCAGAGAGAGATGGTGGGAGGGGGGCTGAATTCCAGCGGCCTGGCCACCGTCCCTGCCAAATGCCGACAATGGCAGCTCTCTAGCCCCCCTGTGGTAGGGCTCAAGCTGCCGGCCTGGGTAGTGGGCCACCTCCAGGTTGGTGGGCCGGTCACCGAAAGGACATGGGAGTCTGGGGAGCTGGGCCTGTAACACCATCAGGACTGAGGTCTTGGGCTTCAGGGGAGGCAGCAGCTCAGTAAACCCCACAGCTGCCTGCTGCCCAGCGTCGGCTGGCCGGGTGGACCCAAGTCTGTAGATGCGGAGATCTGTCCCCCGGAGCACGTGGCCCAGCAGGACTCAGGAGAGCTGCGGGGCCCTGAAGTCAGAGCCAGGCTGAGCGAAAAGCACAGGACAAGCCCCGCGACACAGGCTCGGCCCGACAGACATGGGGCCTTGAGCAAGGCGCTTCAGTTCTACGTCCCAAAGGGCCTTATCTGCAAAATGGGGAGCTGGACCCCCTCCCACAGTGTAACTACTCCTCCCTACAAACCTCCACTGAGGCTTCTGCAGCACCAGGCTCTATGCTGGGCCCGGCTGGGGAGGCCCAATGACACAGGGGCAGGATGCCCAGATGAGCACGCACGGAATCCCTAAGGAGGGAGAGACCCCACGGGACAAGGTGGCTCTTAATTAAGGCTCCACTGTATGGGGCTGGCCTGGGGCCGTGGGAGCTCCCCAAGAGCAGGCAACCTCCCGGCTGGGGTTGTCCAAGGAGGCCTCGTGGCAGAGAGCGGGCAGGAGGCACCAAGGGAAGGGTAAGTGAGTAACAGCATCTTGCCTCCTTGTTAATATTCCTACTGCTGGTGCGGCTGGTCTCCCACACTGTCTTTAGGCATCATTATGCCCCATTCAAACAGGAGCGAGATTTTTTTTTTTTTTTTTTTTTTTTTTTTTTTGCCGTACGCGGCCCTCTCACTGTTGTGGCCCCTCCTCCCGTTGCGGAGCACGGGCCCCGGAAGCACAGGCCCAGCGGCCACGGCTCACGGGCCCGGCCGCTCCGCGGCATGCGGGATCCTCCCGGACCGGGGCACGAACCCGCGTCCCCTGCATCGGCAGGCCGACTCTCAACCACTGCGCCACCAGGGAAGCCCCTGGAGCGAGCTTTTTTTTATAAACCACCAAGTACGAATTATAAATAGAATTCAGAAACCTCCTGCCACTCCATGTGTATACACTCTTCTCATGGCCATGTCCTTCTCCTCAGCAACTGCCAGCTTCTACCTCCTGCAACCCATGTAGGGAGGGGGCCAGGAACAAAGCTCAGCAATTATTGACAAACAGGGAAAAGTTACTCTCCAATTTATATCTATCATACTCTGGATTAATAAAGCTCACCATCCTTTAGCTTTAAAAAGGGACAACGTACATCCTTAGCTTGTCCAACTTGTGGTCCCCTCTGACCCCAGGTTAGTAGCTGTCCTTGGCCAGTACTTGCCAGCCTTGCCCACATAGTTTAAAATGGTCTTGAAGTGTGGTGTCAGCATCTGTCTCAAATCAAACCCACAAGGCTTCAATGTACCGTTTTCTTACATGGCCGACACCATTTTGATTTCTCTTACCTACCACAAAACAGTTTTTTTGCATGTGCAGTCACGTGATTATGAACAAAAAGAAGTATTATCAATTCTATTAAATATGATAATATACAATATGATAACATACAGTATTAATGTATTTATACATGGGTGCTCTAACTAGCTAGCAAAAGGGAAAAACGTCACATTAAAAATCAACAAAAAACCCCAATATGTATGTATTTCAAATATAAAATATATATTAAAAAATATATGGGCTTCCCTGGTGGCGCAGTGGTTGAGAGTCTGCCTGCCAATGCAGGGGATACGGGTTCAAGCCCTGGTCTGGGAAGATCCCACATGCCGCGGGGCAACTGGGCCCATGAGCCACAACTACTGAGCCTGCGCGTCTGGAGCCTGTGCTCTGCAACAAGAGAGGCCACGACAGTGAGGCCCGCGCACCGCGATGAAGAGCGGCCCTCGCTTGCCACAACTAGAGAAAGCTCTCGCACAGAAACGAAGACCCAACACAGCCAAAAATAAATAAATAAATAAATTTAAAATAACAGTAGGAGTAAAATAGACAAAAGTTATTTTAAATATATATATACACATAATGCACAATTCCCGCTCATCTAAGACAGGAGTGGGAATCCTAAAGCCCTTGAAAATATGGCTTTGCCACCTTTGCTCTGAAGTATGATCATCCCACCTAAATCCAGAGTCAGCACCATGCCCATGGGTAAATTTTCCATGCAGAGAGCAGGACGGCCTAGCAGCTTAGAACATAAGCTCTGGGGCCAGGCTTCCTGGGCTCAAATCCTGGCGTGGCTATTTACTGTGTAACCTTGGGCAAGTCACTGCACTTTGCTGTGTCTCAGTTCCCTCTTCTGTAAAATGAGGATAACGGGCGTGTGTCTCACAGGGTTGCAGGAAGGACTGAATGAGATAAAGACACAATGAATGCTCAGAACACTGCTTGAATAAACATAAACTATTATTATTATTATTGGTTGTGATTTTAGATCTATAGTTAATCTTCCAGAATTTTTTTAAAGTCTCAGCCTAATACATGTGGCGAGTGCCATCTGAATAGAGTCCCTGTCGCCTAAAGCTACATGAGCTCACTGACAAATTAGGAAGTGGCATCAAAGACCCTCTTGAAATCCAGAGAGGGGGCACCACTGTCTGCCTTTTGTCTCTGGCCTGACCCTTCGTCTCAGATAAGGAGCAACTCTACACAAGGACAGCTGGGTCTCCCTGTGCAGTCAGCTGCGCCAGGTCGGTCAACCTCTCTGTCCCGTCGTCTGGGACACACATACGTGTAACCACCCACCTACCCTGTCACAATACTCACCTCTACTGTGGGTCATACACTCGGATATTTTCTATGCTATTCTCTGATTATCTATTTCTTTTTTGAAAAAGTTCTATTTCACAATCCACTAATGGGTCTCAACCTACAATGTGAAAAGTAAATTGCTGATTGATCCACCCAGCACCTGCCCATCTACAACCACCCAGCCGTCTAGTACCTCACCTGCCCTTTCCAATCTCCACATACTTCCTCCCGTGGCCTCCAAAGTTAACAGCTAATGGCTCTGGAGTTGTGCCGCTGCTTCTGCAAGATCTGCTCAGGTTACAGCACTGGGACCTCCTTGCTCATCAAAATATACTTCTAGGGTGAGGGGTTTCCAAAGCTTTCAACCATTCTCCTCCTACACTGCTTTTTACTACCTCCTTTCCTGTGGAGGCCATGTAACTTTGTCACAAAACCCAGGTGGAGATCCTCTCTCTCTTTTTCCCTTGCAATTCTAGAGCAGTTGGGTGCCCACCTGGCGTGTCATAGCACGGCAGCCACTTGATGGAATGGGTGTCTTACAGCTGAGTTTCTGAGGCACAGGGTGCTTAGGGGACCTATCCAAGGTCACCCGGCTGGTAAGTGAGAGAACTGAATTTCCAACCCAGGTCTTCTGAGTCTACATTTGGATCTTTCTGAGCTGCCTGATTCATGGCTGACCTCTGTGGGTCTTCATTTTTCTCTCCTGTCCCTTTGGGAAAAGGATGCATCGAAGGATGTAACGTTTTGACCCTTTGCTTTTGCTTTCTGTTAAGTGCGGAAAGCGTTCCCATGCCTTTCCAAGTTCCTGCATCTCTCCAGTTCTCCTCGTTTGGTCCCCACACAGATAGGCTCCTGGCTTTACACTCCACTCCTGCTCAGGCTGTCTGGTTCACCTCGCAGTGGGCCAAAGAACTTGTACCCCTGGAATCTTCACCTCTTCTTCCCTCCCTGGGAACCAGAGAAAGGTCATTGCTGAGCCCCCAGAGCTCTGCTTAAACAGCACCTCCAGTTTCTCTTTAGTTGCTTCCCATAGGATCCAGGACCTGTTGTTATCTGCTCTACTGAAAATGCACTTTTTTCTTCCTGGAAGGAATAGGCACTCTTCCTAATTTCCACAAGCTCGTGGCAGGAGAGCTGGCATTCTTTCTGGCCTCCTGAACACTTAATCCATCTTCCTGGCCCTCCCCATCCCTGAATCTCAAAAATGAAGGCAAAAACACAAAGGCGCATCCTTCCTGAGAGTCTGCTATTTTGAAGGGGCTGTCACAGGGATGGCTGCCATTTACCAGGTACCTCCCACATGCTAAATAAGCAGGGACACTGCTCAGCTCTGGTAGTCAGAGCCACCCTGTAACGGTGGATGTGACTGTTTCCACGTTACTGATGAGGCACAGAGAGGGTAAATTACTCACCCAAAGCCACACAGCTAGGAATCTGAACCCTATCCTCTCGGCCTCCAAAGCCTGCACTCTTTCCACCATCCCATCCCACCCCCTTAGGGGAAGAGGCCGAGGGACAGCACCACAGACCTTTCCAAAGATGAGCATGGCCTGCTTTTCCATTCCACAACCTCCTCCCCTTCTGTGTGTGACACACATGCACACCCCCATCTCCTATCCTCCTAGAAAGGTTTAAACTTTTTTAATTAAATGAATTTGAACTAATTGTGTCTGGAGGGATGTGAAAAAATATTTACAGCTCCCTTTTCTCCTGCCCCACATAACTGGTTGGGGACCCCGGCAAGACGCTGGTCATGCTGAGGCAGGAGGCTGCCCCACTGCTGTCACTGGGTCAGAGCCTGGGACGCCCTCCCCCACCGAGGCAAGCCTCAGGCTAAGCAGCGGGGCCAGTGCTCTCAACCCCAGGGCAGCCAGCATGGGCCCATGCAGGCACCTCTGCCCAGGCCCCTCCTCACCCACCCTCACCCAGGGGCAACCTTGATCTCAGACCCAGACCCAGTCTGGAGTGTCCTACACTGGCTCTGGGCATAAGGACAGGACGTGGACAGGACGCGGGGACAGCAGGTGCTCCACCTCTGGGCACACGGCCACCTGGTCCGCTTTCACCCAGCACAACTCGTTTTTCCAGTGTCCCAGTTTCAGCCTCCCTTCCTGCAACCCGGGCCAAACTGTTTATCCCCAGATCTCAGGCCCCAGCTCATGGGGCTTGGCTGGGCAATGGCTGGGCCTGCTGGGGGCTGAGGTGAGCCAGGACAGCTGTGAAGGCAGGAGGCGGTGGCGGCACCAGTCGCCTTTCAGGATCTGTGCCCGCTTATAAGCACCAGCACCCCTCTGCCCGCCTGTCAGACCCATTCTTCCTGCTCTTGGTCTTGAGGACAGAGAGTGCTGGGCTGCCCCTCTCCTGGCCTCCTAGGAGAAACAGGCTGCCCCGGGCTACCTACAACAGCCTGCTCTCAGCCCAGAGCCAACCCAGGGAGCCAGGGAGAACCCTGAGCCAGATGTAGACTTCCCACACCTGTCCCTCGTGGACTGCTGAAGCAGGTGTTATTCTGTATTTCTGAACACCTACTATGTGCAGGGTTCTTTGTTGGGAGAGAAGGGCTGAGGGTGTGAGAAACAGTAAGTGAAGAAGCTCCTCGTTTAGATAGAAAGGCAAGTACCAAACAAGGCAGAATTCCTCGACAAGTGATTGTGCTTGTTGGCAGGTAGGATCCATCCAGTAAGAACTAGGCATTAACTCTGGGCTAGGGTTTCAAGAAAGAAGACAGCGAGTTCCTGCCTTCAAGAAACACAAATGCAACAAAAAATGCAATGCCTTGTGCTAAGTGTCCAAGGCAGGTAGGGAGGTACAGAAGGTTTCGTTCAGGGCAGGGAAGGCTGCCTGGAGCCCACCCCCAGCCCTCCAGCAGGACCACGCTCTAGCCTGTACCCGATTTAAACCCTGGCTCAAACCAGCCCCCAAACCCAAATAAACTTCTCCGCTGAGGTTAAACAACTCACCCTCCTCCCCAGTTCTGAGGCCGAGTCTGCAAGTTTAAGTTTCCTTTTGGGCTTTTCTATTTATGTTGTCATTGATTACTTTGCTCCTAACTCATCTGTTTTCAATTTGGACTGATTGGATCCTAATTTTATTACCATGTAATCTGAATGCACATAATCACTGTAATTACGCTGCTGAGGGAAACAGCTCCTCCGCTGCTGGGAAGACCTACATTTAGGGTTTCCCAGCAAGGGCGGCCATTGGCTGGGTGGACCCACAGCCAACTCAGAGCTGGCAGCCCTTGGGAGCACAGATGCCCTCCCTGCCCCACCCTTGGCAAGGCAGGTATTTGAGCTTCATCCCAGGGATGCACTTGAGGTCCCTCTCAGGAGCCCTGGGAACACACAGGGGTGTGAGCCACGGGTCAGTGAGCCCTCCCTCTGCATCCTCTGGCTCACGCCACCACCCACTGCTGCAATGCGCTCAGACTGGGTCCCCACTCTGCTGGCACCCACATCTCAACGGCACCCTACCCTCTAGGGTGTAAGACGCTAACAGTCTCCCTAAAAACACTTGGGGGACGAGTTTCCCCACTAATCATGCGGCTGAGGAAAGCAAGCTGTGATGGAAGGGCCCACCACTGGCCCACCTCGGAGCCCAGTCCATGGCCTCCTCCTCCTGGAAGCCTCCCTGACCTGTCCAGCCCTCTCCATACTTTATGTCATTTACGCCACATATGAGGAACAGTGAAACTCTTACCCACCTCATCACCATGCCTCTTCCAAATGCCTAGAGCCTATTATAGATCAGTCTTATAGAAAAACATCATAAAGCCTGGGGCCAAAAGCCATGCTTTTCCCTCCCCCATCATCCACAGTCATCTGGGGACAAGGCAGGGCCATGTGTGTATATCATACATGGGGACCTGAGGACCAGGGAACAGAGGGGAAGGTGCTGCTTCCTCCCCCCTCCACCAATCGTGCAAGGGAGTCAGTCCCTGCAGCAGGGGGGGGATGAGGCCCGCTGGGTGGTGAGGCAGGGACCCCTCGGAGAGGGTCCTCAGGATACCTGGCAGAGTCTCCCTTCCCAGGACTGGAGGAGTTGGAGAGGCTGCTAATTCTGCAGTGCCTGCTGTAGGCACCTGGAGCCTGGCCCCTTCGCCTTGGAATAAGCTGGGCACCCAACAGCGAGGGTAGGCTGGGGTGTCACGACATCAGGAAGGGGAGCACCAAGTATGGGAGAAGCTCCCCCTTTGGGAGACGCTGGGCCAATGAAGGAACTGGGCTTATTTAGCCTGAAGAGAGGAGATGTGGGTGGGGCTGACAGCCAACACATGGGAGAGATGCTGCACTGTTCTATGTCACTCAAGAGGGTGGAAATAGGACCTCCCCTGACATCAGGAGGCTGATATGGACCTGAGGAAGTCAGGAATGTAGGCAAGGGAGCTCCCAGCGAGAGGAGACACCTGTGCAGAGGCCCCGCCGCTAGAACCCCCAGGCTGGAAGTAGCAGCCCCGGGAGCCTGGCGGAGGGGAGAACCAAGGTGAGGCCTGGGGCTCGGGGTTCCTGGCCCAGGGCTCTTTGCTCACTCCCCCTGCTGACCTCCTCGAGGTAAAGTGCTGCTGGGCAGAGGGCACACGTTGAGCTCATCTTTAGTTCAGCCGCCACAGTAGAGTGGGAAGCAGGCAGCTGAGCACAAGGCAGGGACCAGGGGGCTGGAGCCCAGAGGAAGGAGGGGGCTGACAGAGAGGCCACCTTCCCACTGGCCCAGAGCTGGTTCTGGCTCCAAATGGTGCATTGGCCCAGGTAACTCCAACGTCCTGCCCACTGCTCCTGCTGCTGGGCAGGCGGGGGGCACCCCAACTTTTGACTCCACATTTGGCTCCCTGGAGACATTCAAGGCTGAACCACAAACCTGACACCATCCTGAGTTGGGGATGGAGGCTGGAGTTTTCTCAGAAGCCATTCTCCACCCCCCTCTCCCCTCCAGGCCTGTCTGCCTCGAAGCTCCCCATGCTCCCCCACCGCTTACACACACAGCGAGATGCGCACACGATCGCCTGGCGCCCACCTGCCACCATCCTCCCACAGGAAGCCGCCAGGACCTGGGCCCTGACCTCGTAGCTCACTCACCCAGTGCAGGGACCCTATGCAGAGCTTGGCGGCCATCAGGGGCACCGTGGGGTCCGAGGGCCGCAGCTTCACGCACTCCCGCAGCAGCGACACGGCATAGGATGACTGCAGGAGAAAGGGTGGGCAACACAGTCACTTGCAGCCCTGGGCTGCGGCAGACTGGGTGCCTCATGCCCACAGTGGGGGCAGCTCCCAAACAACCAGCCCCGGCTCTGCGCCCCGTTCCTCCCAAGCCAGGAAGAGGCCCAGTGGGAGGAGCCCAGGCGGTGGTGGCAGGCAAGTCCCCCCCGGGTCTCAGTTTCCTCATCTGGAGAATGAAGGCTGTGACCCTTGCCCAGAAGTGATGTGATAAAAGCTAAGGTGACAACAGAGGGAAGCTCTTCAAAAGGAATTCAAATGTGAACCACAGAAATTTTAGAGGTAGAAGGAATTCTCTCAGACCCCTGAGTTCAACACCCTAAGTTTATAGGTGGCAAGATGAGGATAAACCCACATGGGGACTGGAGGCAGGACCAGTGGTGGGGAGTGCGGGGAGCATAAAGGCTGGCAGAGAGGAAGCAGGAGAGAAGCCAGGGAGATGGGGCCACACTAGACATGCTGAGGATGGCCAAGCGCGGAAGGTCTGCAAAACCCAGCCCACAGGCCAAATCTGGCCCTCTGCCTGCTTTTGTAAATAAAGTTTTATTGGAACTTGGCCACGTCCATTCATGTGGATATTGCCTATGGCTGCTTTCGTGACGCAAAGGCAGAGTGGAGTAGTTCCCACAGAGACTGGCCTGCAAAGTCAAAAAGGTTTACTCTCTTGGCGCTTTACAGAAAGTTTGCTGACTCCTGTTCTAACTGCTTTATAAATATGAAGTCATTTGCTTTTCACAGCTCTCCTATGAGGTAGGTTGCTATGTTCCTATTTACAGATGAGGAAACTGGAATGCAGAGAAGTTAAATAGTGTGTTTGAAGCCACACTGCCCCTAAGTGGCTGAGCTGGAGTTTGAGCAGTCTGGCTCTAAGCTTGTAACCACTGCCCTATGCTGCCTCTGTGGTGACTACCTTGGCCAGAGAGGAGGCCTCTCTCTCCCTGCTACACACACACACACACACACACACACACACACACACACACACACACAGGGCGAGTGTGTGTAACTACAATTCCCACAAGCTAGGCCCTTCAGTGGGCCAAGCTCCCCACCGTTAGTTAGCTCTCATCCTCCCCAGCCACTCCAGGGCCTGCTGGGGAAATGGGGGATCTAGAGGACTCTCCTGTGCAGAGCACAGTGTGGAGACTGGCTGATGTAGACCTGGGGCCCCACTGGTCTGTGTCCTCTCTGGACTCCTGCCTTTCTCTAGCTCCCTTTCCTTTCCCCCCTGAGAAAGGAGAGCTTTTCTCAGCCCCAAGCATGGGGCTGGGGGATGCGGGGTCACTGCATGGAGGGGGAAGAGGCCATGGCTCTTGCCTGTCATGTGCCCACAGAAAGGCCGGAGAGAGAGGTCAAAGTCCCCACCACACTGCTGTCTCATGAAAGAAGAGGGTATGAGACCAAGAGGGTGTTAGCATATGACCGGCTGGGAGGGTGCGGGGGAGGGAGGTACTCGGCCTGGGCTGGGGCGAGGGAGGCCGGTGAGGGGCTCTGCAAGAGCTGCCAGGCCATCCCCCTCTCCGGAGACCCTCTCCTGTGAAGGTCACTCCCAGCTCCCTCAGCACGGCCCCTTCTGCCCACACACTCCAGCAGGCCTGCCCCCTCCCTGGCTGCTGACCTCTGCATCCCTGAAACACGGGCTTCTCTAACCCTGACCCTCCACGTCCCACCCCTACCCAGACCACAAAACACTGCTATTTAAGGAGCCATCTGAGGACTCCACAGTTGGAGCTGCCGGCTCTTTTTTTCTTTTCTTGTCATTCTGGTTACCTAGCAACGCAGCCACTGTGATTGCCGAGGAGACCAAGAGGAGTGACCTAAATCATGCCATGGAACTCCTCCTCTCTTCCTGCAGGTGGAGGTGCCAGATATATTGATATCCGCTCGGCCTCACCTTCTGCGCACAATCGCAGGTACAGAACCTTGATTCCCACCTTAGGCTCTTGGCAAAGGCGAGGTCTGGCCACGCTTCCGAGGGCTGCCTGAGCCAACCCGGCAGACTGATCTGGTGCGCAGGGTTCCTGAGGGGCGGGGGGTGGAGAGTGCGCTTCCAGAACAGTCTCCTGCTGCACTGAATGCAGGGGTGGGTGTAACCCAGCCTGTGGGGCCTCACGCATGAGGAACTCACTGATCACCCCAACTTCCTGCCTGTAAGGCCATTCTCATATCTACCTTGCTGGTCTGGGAAGGAGCCGGGCCAGGACACCAGCTCCCCGGATCTTGGGGTATGCCAGGCTGCATCTGGACCTCTCTGAGCCTGGCTCTTCTCAGTAAGGAGGTTGAAGACCTTGTAATGTGACACCTTTTCCTGAGACTAGGGGGGGGCTTCCAGGAGCACCCCCAGAAATTAAAGATAACTTCTGAGCACAGTGCACTCTTCTGAGGAGGGGTCACCACTTTCCTCAGCATCTCAAAGGGGTCCATGACCCACAGAAGCGTGAGAACCTGGCCCTGGGCCTCTTGGACCATACTCACTATTACAAGACTATAGGCTCTTTCTCTGTTCCCTGGAGGTGGGAAGAAGCTGTCGCAACCCACTGCAAGCTGTCTGCCCAGGCTCCATACGAGCTCCAGCACCTCGCCACCCCGAGGGCCTCGCCCTATCTGTGTTCTGAACTCTGAGCCTCGACAAGACCCTGCAGAGTGCAGAGCCAGGGTACGTCATGTCATGACTTCAGGATGCTCGGGGAGGTGGCCAATGTGATGGGGGAAGGGGAAGAGGTTTGGGAAGACAAATGCCTGGCAAGGTAAGGGGGGTATAGAGAAGGCTCCCACTTGATTCTCGGCTTCACCTCTCCGGGCCCTTCCCAACTGTCAGGCTGCAGCACCTGCCCTTCTTGCCCTTTCCTGCCAGGACCTGGTCACCCTCCATTCGTGGAGGAGCTGCTGGCAAGGCCGGGAGGGCCCTCCTCAGAGATGGCTGTGGGGCTAGAAATGGCAGATGGCGCAGATGGGCCGGGGTGGGGGGCGGGGCAGGGAGGAATCCCCTCAGCCCCACAAATGGGCTCCGGGTGTTACAGCTCTTGGAACCATCTGCGAGCTCATGCCTCCTTACTTCCTGCCTTCGTAGCATCCTCGGCCCCAACACCCTCAGCGCCCAGCTCCGGAAAGGTTTTCCTTTCATGTCACTGCTGAGAATAGCGGCTTATGTAAGTGTGATTCTCATGGGAGGGAAAAACAGTGGGTGCTGGGGCAGGGCTTGGCGGGTGGAGAGCCAACGCAGCTCTGGAAACTGGAATAAGGTCAGCCCCGCGCTGAGCAGGGCTCCTCCTGACCACCCCCGGCCACGTCCTCCTCTCCTCGAAGCGCTCCCTCCACACTCCCTCAGGGGAGGGGGGGCCCTGCTCCCTCCTAGGTGAGTTCCGGATGTCCTTTCCTGATGCCACGCTCCCTCCTGGGCAGGAAGAGAGCTGAGGCCCGAATGGAACAACGTTCCCCTCGCCTGGAACCCATGTCCACGCCTGCCTCAGGCAGTCACACCAACCAACTCACAGGCGGAAATGCTACGATGCCCCAGGTGTGCACATATACTCAGAGAAAAGCATCCACAGACACACCTGCCTACCTGGCACAGTCGTAACTCACAGGTAGGCACCAGATTCACACAGGGGTCTGTGTGTGACCCTTCATGCCCTTCATTCCCTGGAGATTAAAATCAGCTGCTGGACAATATTTCTGAATCACTGCCCCGCCCTCCACCCACCTCTGGGAAGGACTAGAGGAGAGCAGACCACCCTCCCGCGCCAAGGGTGAGTGTACAACCCCCAGCGCACCTGGGGTCTTACCTTCCCACAAGCCACCATGGAGAGGGCCACTTGGTACCAAAGGTGAAATTCTCCAAACGCAAACTTCATGGCTCGCTCCAGGCACTGGGGAGAGGGAGACGGTCAGTACTTCCCCTCCAGGGGTCTTCCCCACACCAGCCCACCCCATACTCTTCCAGGAGAATCTCTGCCCAAGTCGCTTCCCGCAGGAGGTCGCCAGAGCTCGTACTTGGTTCCTGTCGGAAAACTCCAGGGGTAACCTGTCTCTGCCGCTCGCATGCTGTGTGACCTCGTGCAAGTCTCTCACCCTCTCTGGCCCTCGGTTCCCACCTCCATATCATGTGAACACCTCACAAGGGCGATGGGGAAAAGCAAATGAGATTGGTTAAAGTGCTTTCAAAATGTAAACATCCAATAAAAATAATGACAGCTGACAATTCTTCTTACTATTGTGCCTGGCACCATACTCAGCTTTTTACATGTATTAACTCATTTACTCTTCCCAACAACCCAGTTAAGCGGGTTCTCTAATTACCCCCACTTCACAGATGAAGAAGCTGAAGCTTAGTCAAAGACTTGCCACAGTCATAGGGCCAGTCAGTGGCAGACGTACTGACTCTAAAGCCCGTGCATAAAACGCTGCCCAAATGTACAGGCTTCCTTCTGTTCTTCTCTACGACCACCGAGAAAAACCGTCTGTTCCCTGGCCACTCTGATCCTGGGCCACTCCAAGTCAGGGGCTGCCTGTGAGATCTGACAGTCACCATCAGAAGTGGTTCCAGGTGACAGAGGCAGAAGCCAGCATTCGAGGCCAGGATTCACTGTGTGGCCATGGTTAGGCGGGTGGGGGACAGAGGTGAGGGGTACAGGACCACACAGCAGGTACTTTCAGAGCTTGCTGGCCTGGGTCCCCCCCGTGCTGTCTCAACGGCACCCCCTGCACCATCCTGGGCAGAAACCCACCTCTCTGGGCCTTGCCTTCCTCACTGGTGAACTTGAGAGACCATTTATCCCCCCACGTTAAAGAAGGTATCTTCTGGAAGCACCTCGCACGGTGCCTCGGTGTGAGCAAGGGCTCAGCAGATGTGACCGCCGCTCCTCTCGGGAGGCCTCCCAAACATGTGCAAAGAGAATCTGCCGCCAAGAGGGCCACCTGGACAAGGAGCCGAGGGCCCCCAAGCCACCCTTGATCCCAGCCTGGATCTGAAAGCTCAAAAATGTGCACAAGCCATTTGCACTGTGGGGAGGGGGCAGGAGAGAGCGGCAGCTCTGTGCTTCTGGTCCCCACATCCTGGAGAGGGACCACCCTCTGGGCCCAGCCCATGGAGCACTGCCCCGGCACTCACTGTTTGCCCAATACAGTGGGCGTGCTCTGACTAGCCAGGGTGGGAGGGGGATCCAGGCTGCCGACCACACCCAGTTCAGAACCCTGCCAGGACAGGTAGTCACAAAACACCAGCATCACCTCTGGGGGAAACTGAGGGGTGGATAATTTTCCTCTTGTGCTTCTCTATATAACACCATGCATTCTTTCACAAGAAAAAACACATGAAAATATCTGTAAAACAAACAAACAAAAACCACCCTGCCAGTGAAGGGCAGCCCTCTCGGCACTGGAAATAAGACAGTCCCCAGCTGGGTCTCCCAAGAACAGAGCTGTACCCCTTGGTGGAGGCAGGGGAGGGGCAGCGCAGGAGGCTGTACCTCGGAGAGCATGACGTACTGGCCCCTCCTGCCCAGCGTGATGCTCAGGAGGTCGTAGATGGCCGCAGCGTTCCGCAAGCTCACTGCCCGGTCCTCCTCCTGCTCCGGTGCCCGGCTCAGCACCACATCCCGAGTAGCCTGTGGGGAGACACGGTTCAGGAAAGAGCAAGGACAGAAAATGAGCAGGTGCCTGTCCCCACAGGGCCCCTGCCTCTGAGGCCCAGTGACCATCACCCTTTCGCCGCTGACCCAGGCCACACTCCTAGAACCAGCCAGAGCCTTTCCCCACCCCCAAGACAGAGAGCAAACCCTCCACCCACAGCCCAGGCTGGGGTGAGACAGCAGTCCTGAGGGCCCATGCTCCCGATCTTCAGTGTTTTATTCTGCAAACAGTCAAATCTATAGAAAAGCCACAAGAATAGTACCACAGCAGTAAACCCAACTGTTAACATTGACCACACTGGCTTTGTCTCTCTAATAATAATAGTAGTAGTAATAGTAGTAGTAGTAGTAGTCAGTTAAGGCAACTTGGCCCTTCACCCCTAAAGAACAGAGGACATTCTTTCTATAACCACAACAGAAATGCCAAATTCAGGAAGTGGAACACCGTTATTTCTATTCTCTAATACCAGCTCATATCCAGATTTCGCCGCCTGTCCCACTGATGGCCTTTCCGGTAGAGTCATCGTGCCAGGATCCTATCCAGGACTGGTGCCATGTCTCTCGTGCTTCCTTTCATGGGAAGAGTCCTGCAGCCCTTGCGTGGCTCCAGGATACTGGCATTATTGAGGATACAGGCCAGCTGTTCTGGGGGACAGCTCCTTGTGTGTTTGTAACCGTCCACTCACAGAAAGAGCTTCAGATAGTATCTGGAACTGACTAGATCAGGTGGGCAGCTCTGCAGCTTGACTCACAGGACGGGCGTTTGGGCTGTGGCCCCTCCGTGCCCTCTTCTCTTCCTCTGCAGGCCCCCCAAGTCCCTCTGATAAGGAACCTCATACCTCCTTCCCATCACCCCTGCATCCAGCCCAGACCTATCCCTGACTCCTTCTGACTACGGAACTCTCCTCTCTGTCCCTCCTCAAAACCCGGGGTCTCTGTGCTTGGCATCTGGCACTCAGGAGTCCAGTAGCTCAGAGCTGCCTGGGCAGGGCGGGGTTTGCTGCTCAGGGAGGGGAGGGGCGAGGGAAAACGTGCTTTAGAAGTCGGCGATTCTGTATGATCTGAAGGGGGGAACTCTGTATCACCCCATCAGGGTGAAATCTCCCCATCAGGAACTGGGGACCCTCTTGTTCTGTAGCCTGTGGTCCCACTCTCTCTTGTACAGTCACACCCTGGGGACAGCACTCAGGCTCGGGAGTAGCTAAACAGGAATCATGGGGATACCCTGCAGGGTGGGGACCAGGCTGGGGATGCTCTGGGCCCCCCATGTCTCCTACACAGACACACACAGACACACACACACACACACAGACACACACAGACACACACACAGCTGTGCCTGAGCTGAAGCGAAGCTGGGTTCTGGCCAGACGCCCCCACTGGCTGCTCCCAGCATCCTCCCCTCTCCTGCCTCTTCTCCCCTCTGCCAAAGGGGTCTCTTCCCAGCATCCCCCTCCGTCTGTAGAAGAGGCTGAACCCCCCTTCCATGAGTTGGGACTCACCCTCCTCTACTTCCCCACAAAGGACTGCAGATCCAAGAACTTGGCCTTTTTGACAGAATAAAAGGGACCTGCTGACTCTTAAAACCCAGATCCCCACTGGTCAGGTTCAAACAATGCGTCCACAGGTGGTCCTCACAACCTTCTTCCGGGCAGGACTACTTATCCCCTCCTCCAGGTCAGGGGCTGAGGCTCCCAAGGGTGATGACTGCAGAGGCAGAAGCTCAACAGCCTTTGGACTGTAGGCTCTGGACGTGTCCTACCGTGCAGGCCTGAAGCGCATTCCCATAGAGGCTTCTAGAAGCCAAAATGCCTATAAGACCCAAGGACGTGACTCACCCAGGGGGGCATTTCAGTAAGGCAGGCCAGTGGCCCTGATGGCTGCCCCTCGAGGCACAATGGGCAAGGGCTGCCCACTGCCCCGACGGGCATGGACCTGCCCCAGGAGAGGGTGCCGGGGATGCCAGGATATCCCCAGAAAGGCTGAGCACCAGTGCCAGCCTGGTAAACAAGAGCTGACGGTCAGGTGCCAAAGGGTTAAGGGAGAGGAATGGAGAGGGAAAGTGCCAGAGAAATCCCCCTCCTTCCTGGTGATATCCACCCACACAGGCACCAACAGGAAGAGAGAAGAGATTCTAAGGAGAGCCATGGCAGGAACTATTACACTGAGGAACACAAAACTCGCTCTGCGCCTGGCCGTGGACCTCCCCACTCCTCCACCTCCAGCAACGCACCAGCTCTCGCCGCCCTGGGTGGGCCCCGGAGAGGCGGCCCCCACCAGGCAGCAATGGGGGTGGGGTCGGGGGCAGGAAGTCAGGGAATGAGAGGATGGGAGACACAGTCCCTGCACTCAGGGAGGGGCTATGGAAACGGGACGCAGCAGCAGTACACAACGAACACAGTGAGTAGATCTGACCTAGAACTCTGGTGGGAGAGAGAGGTCCTGATGGAAGGCGCCTGCAGGGGTGGCCTTCCTGCAGGACACATCCAGGATCGGGGACCCACCCATGCAGACTAGTCTCACGCAGGGGATGGTGAGCAGTGAGCTCTGGTCGGCCTATCCTCCAGGTGCAGCCCCTACCAGACCCCAACTCCCCTCCTTTCTGTGGCTGCCATGAGACCCTGCCCACCTGGCCAGCTTCTCTCCACTAGCTCCCAAGTCCTTCCCTGCAGCTCCCTCTCCTCACCAAGGCCCATCTTTGTTCCGTCTGTCAATGTGGTTGCCTTCTGGCTCCTCAAACTCAATTCAAGGATCCCTTCTTTCTGCCACTGTCCCCGACTTATCTCAGCAGGCGAGGCTGCCCCCCTGCCCCATCCTCTCCCAACCCTGGGAACACACCCGGGCCCCTGCACACCCCACTGGCTCACGGGTTCTCGGGGCACAGATGCATCTTGCTCATCTCCAGCCTCCCAGCCCCAGCACAGGCCTGCACACAGCACTCTCAAGTGACATTAGAAAGAGAAGGATCTCTGGGCCTGGTGTGGAAACTTCCTCCTGTTGCCCTAGACCTTGACCTTTAAGAGAGCAGCGTCTCTGAATGTGTGTGCCTGGTGGGAGGGAGGCATAGATTTCCAGCTCTGGGCAAGCGTTAGGTCAGAAGGACAGGAACAGAAGAGGGGCTCACAGCAGCATCTCCTCTGCCTGGGGACCACCCCCCAACACACAGTGGGGAAGGCATCTTCTCGGGGGTCCTCAGGACTTGGCACTTGTGCCAAGAGGGAAGCGTGGGTCCCCAAAGGAAAGCCAAAAGCAGAAGTTTGCAGAGTGGTTGCTATGGCTTTGGGGCAGGGCTGCAGTGAAATGCTCCAGTGCTTGCAGGGCAGCTGGGCAGCGTGTGTACGTAACCACACAACAGGGTGCGGTGGGGAGAACTGGGGCAGAAAAAAAAGGAAGCCTCGGGGGGCTGGCAACAGGGTAGGAATTCATGTGCAGCTCAGGGGCCAGAGCAGGCCTCAGTGCACAGGGCCTCAGACCCTCTGGGGGCTTCAAGTCCCCGCCTAGGGCACCCCAGGTGTCCCATTCCCTCCTCTGCTGCACTCACCTCCCTCGGGCCACACAATGCTCCCAGCTCCATCAGCAGCCTGCCTTGAACTAGTCCCAGTTACACTCTTTCCCTTCCACCATTTAAATGTCCTCACATGGAAATCCTCCAGATCAGATGCAGTGAGAGACATGAATCATGTAGAAACTAAATGGTCTTCTCACCACCATACTCCTTACTGGTTTTGGGACAATGGCAGGCTATTCTCCTCTATTTTCCCCTGCAAAACCCCCAGGCCCCCCACGTCTGGGGGTGCCCTGCTCTTATTGGATCCATGCATTTAATCCCAGGCAGGGATCAGCAGCTGTCCCTGAGACAAGCTCCTAACCTTGGACCCTCTGCTGTCCTCCCAGGGGCAGTCTCCCCAGACTAAGAGACGTTCACCCCAGGCCTCCAGCAGGTCAGAAGAGGAAAAGCCAAAGAAACGTGGTCCTCCCCCCCCCGACAATCATCATCCAGTGTGACCCACTTGTGGTCTTTGGACACGTATCCATGAAGCAAATATGGGGCCTTAAGAAACGCCCACAAGGGCGTCGCCATTCCCTGAGGTGGGGCAGCCCACGTGACACCTCAGGCAAGATGGTTCTTGCTCAAACAGCCATCCCTCATGTGTGTGCTATGCATTTTAGGAACTGAATTATCACTGCCATGATCTCACAGTAACCCCACGGAGGGGCAGGATGAAACTGCTGATGCCCCCTTTGCAGGCAGGGAAACTGAGCCCCAGAGGGTGTACTAACGTGTGCGGGGTCTCCAGGATTAAGGCTGAACCTCCGATAGCCAGTCCAGGATGGTTTCTGCTGCCCTGAGCACCTGCTGCCTCGTGGGCTCCTCTGCCAGCCCTGGTCCCCACCCTCTGCTGGCTGCAGGGCCAGACAGTACTGACCTTCACTTCGCCCAGCCCTGTTTCTCCTCTGATCCTGGATACAAGCAGGGTAGGAGAAGGAAAGGGAACTAACTTGTAGAGCACTTTGTTAAGTGGTATCTCATAATGCTGACAACGACCATCTCCCGTTCTACTGTCCTATTTTACAGAGGAGAAAACTGAGGCCCAGAGAGACTAGGGAGGCTCCTCAAGGCATACAGATAGGGGGTTTAGGACCCAGATTAGAACTTAGACATTCTGACTTCACTCCTGGCTCTTCCCCTGCCTCCAGGTGCTTCCAAGGAAGTGTCCACTAGCCCCGCCCATGCCATCAGAGGCCCTCAGATGTCTCTGTTTAGGGAAGCACCAAAGCAAAACACAGGCTGGACTTTCTCAGTCAGGCCTCAGGTGCTGCTTCTCTGCAGAGAACAAACTCCTTGGACCACGTCAGCCCTGTTCTCAGGGACAATCTCTCTGCTGGCCAAGGACCCAGCCTCAGGGCCCACTGCTCACCTCCCTCCACAATCGCCCCAGAAAGGAGTCTCCTGGTGGCGTCAGTGCCTGGCCCCTGCCCCTCCTCCCTGGAGGATGCTGTCACGTTCTGCTCGTGCTGTCACCCCCACCGGCAGACATCATCACCACCGGCTCTCGAGCCGCCAGTCCACAGAGCCAAGAAAGAACATGCTCTGTGTCGTGTCCCATCTACACAGCGACCCCGGCCGGGCCCCCGCCAGCCCACGCTCCTGCGCATTGGGCTCCTACAGCAGAAATCTTCCTGTCAACGAGGGCGCGAGGCTCTCCCACCTCCACTGCTCCAAGGGTTCTGAGCTGGCAGCATTAACAGACTCTTTCCGCTTGCAGCCTTCAGCACAGCAGGGCCTCGTGTCAGAGCAAACCAGGCGCCAGAAGCTGGAACAATCTGTGCTCATCTGCTGAGTCCCAAGTGGAATCAAGCCCAAGAAGGGTTTTTTTTTTTTTTTAACGAAACAGTATCCTCAAACCAATTTTTCTCCTAACCAGACCTGAATCTAAATGTTTTCTAAAATTAATGACGCAGAACCAGGTAGTCATCAGGATAAAACAAATACACGTTCAACACCCACAATGTACCAGGCACCTTTGTGCTCATTTTCTTACTTCATCCACCCAATTCCTGCAAGAGAGACCTTATTAGCCCCATTTTACAGAAAACTGAGGATCAGGGAGGTAAGAGACTTGCCCAGGCTACACAGGTTGTGAACGGCCAATTCAAGATTCAAATCGCTGGATGCCTGATGTTGGGCATGGATGGCAGTTAGTTTGTTAACCTGCAGGATCCCAGGCCCCAGGGGCTTAACCATCCCCCCACCCTCTCTCAACCCAAGCCTCTGTGTCCTTTCAGCTCCCGAAAGCCTGACACCAGCAGCAGCTTCTCCCCCAGCTGAACGAAACAGGGGCTCGAAGATTCAGTTTGCTCTAACACATATTTTTACGCCTTAGATCAAGATTTGAGAAATGGCAGAGTCCTGTACCTCCTGGTTACCCAACTGAGAAAATCAGACTGATTTTGACACGTTTCTTTCAAAAACTAGTCAAAATGAGAAAAACAAATACCGTATGCTAACACATAAATATAGAATCTTAAAAAAAAAAAAAAGTTTTTGAAGAACCTAAGGGCCGGACAGGACTAAAGACACAGACGTAGAGAATGCACTTGAGGACACGGGGAGGGGGAAGGGTAAGCTGGGACGAAGTCAGAGAGGGGCATGGACATATATACACTACCAAATGTAAAACAGATAGCTAGTGGGAAGCAGCCATATAGCACAGGGAGATCAGCTCGGTGCTCTGTGACCACCTAGAGGGGTGGGATAGGGAGGGTGGGAGGGAGGTAGACGCAAGAGGTAGGGCATATGGGGATGTATGTATACGTATAGCTGATTCACTTTGTTATACGGCAGAAACTAACACACCATTGTAGAGCAATTATATTCCAATAAAGATGTTAAAAAAAAAAACTAGAATATGCATTTGAGGTTCAGCAGACTGAGGTAATTCCTTCTGATGTGGGGACCAGGATTTCCTCCGTGTCTCCAGACACATGTTCCACTGGGTAGGAAGATGCCTGGGACAAGCGCTGTGATTGAACTATTCCTCATTCTACCCCCAGTGCTGAGCACAGCCCAGCACACTGTCACTGCTCAAACAAGACTGGATGGTGGAGAGATGAGTAGGTGGGTGGGTGGATGGGTAGGTGGATGGGCATTTTTAAGTGTCCGTTTGGTCCTGAAAACTCAAAACTGAGTCCAAAACACAAATCTCCTTTAGCGAGTTATAACTCATGTTCCTTGCATTTCTGTGAAAGCATTTGTAAGGTTTCTATTTACCTCTTGAAAGACAAGGGCTGCCCGATTCATTCTGATCACGCTCAGCCCGAAACAAAAACCATACTTCAGGTACCAACCCCACACCCAGACTCCATGCAGCCTACTCCTCTGAGTTGCAAACCACAAAATAGGGGTGGACGTGCTCAGGAAGCCTGCAAACACCCTTTTCTGGAGCAGCTAGCTCTGGCGACCCTGGAAGTGGAGAGCTGTGATGATTATGCCTCCTGGGCTGGTTGTGCTGGAATAGCTGTTACTGCCGCATAAAGAATTCTGCAGGGATTAGGAGAACCCAAGGAGCAGCCAAGGCAGCTTCTGCTTCTAGAGGTTTCTCCCTATCATCTGTAGCCAAACCCAGCCAGCATTAAAGGGAGATGAGGAAAACCCTGCTGGTACATGGAGGCCGGGCTGAGCCTCAGGGGTCAGCCGAAGGGTCAGAGCAGGAGCCTGGCGCCCACATCTGATGGAGAATGTGACCTGCAGGAAAGGAGGGGGTAAAATAAGGGCAAGTGAGAAGTCAGAGGCGGTCTGGTCACTCTGAGAAACCGCACGGAGCCACAGTGGCCAGATCCGGATCCCAGGTGGAAAGCCCTCAATAGATGAGACACCAAAGCTACGTCCATCGCCAACGTCCTCCCCCAAATACCTGAAGCTTCTAGATGTGTGACAGGCTGTGTGTGAGCAGGAGGAAACCAACCAGCCAGCCCTGGAAGAGTGTCTCCTCCCAGCTGCGGCACACTCGGCGTCTGAGCACTTCTGCTGCTGTGCAGGTCACAGGGAAGTCCCACGACACCCGCCTGGCCAGCCGGCCTGGATTCCCCGAGTCGCCAGTGGAGGCCAGCCGGCCACATACCCTCTGGAAAGAGCTGCTTAGAGGGAAACCACCTTGGCTCCAAGTATGGGTCACCTTTTGGTAAAAGGCCATTCTCTACTTTGAGATATACGGGCAGCTTGAGGGTTTGGGGGTATAACTTTAATGGAAAGGCATCTCAGCTCTGGTTCTGGGCACCCGGATCAAGCAATGGCCACAGAAAATACTTAGGGAGACAGAGCCCAGCCTCTATCCCTGCCAGGGAGAAAAATGCTGACCATTCTCACACAGAGACGGCCAAGGCCTTCATTGTTTACAAAGCCCTCCCCAGGCTCTGTCGCACTTGATCCTCAAAGTTACCCCCTTGCCCCTTTGACAGATGAGAAAACCAAGACTTAGAGCAGTCAGTGAATCACAGACGTGATTTGAATCATGGCTGCAAGGATTATTAGTATGTGACCTTGACCAAGACATGTACCTGTCCTGGACCTTACTTTTCTCACCTGTAAGATGGGAACATATTAGTATTAGACTGAATCATATGAAACTGTTATTTTTCAAACAGCTCAACACAATGCCTACCTAGATGAGATAATCAGCTTGGAATCTGGCAGAGAAAGGACCTAAGAAACGTTCCCTTTTTCACCTTTTTACTTCCCACCTGCGGACAGCACTGTAACCCTCAGCATAGGAAAGTGACAATAATGACCTGTGTTTCCCGATACAGGTGAGTTCTGTGCGGTCACACCTGATGGTGTAGGTGCTGAGATGGCTGAGGTGTGTGTGAAGGGGGCAGGGAGAGGATACTGGTCTATGGCTGAGGTTCCATAATTAAAAACTGGGGTTCAGTCTGTGAGAAGTACACTGTTCTCCCATGAAAATCAGATCTGGCACGTGGTACCTCTACCTCCACATTGGGCTAACCAGCTAGATGTCCCCACCCAGCAGCAACCACCTAACCTCCACACAAGCACGCGCCGTGCAAACCTTTCAGGACCATGTCCCGGCCAGTTTGTCCTCGGGATCCAAATATCCACGCCCCTTCCCCGGCACTCCGGGATCCGAATGGACCCCGCCCGGCTGGGGAAGGATACACTCTCTCACCGCCGAGTCCAGTGTCCCTCTTCCTGTCTACCTGCTGGGGGACCTGCTCAGCCAGAGGCAACCCACTGACCAGAGTTCTCTGAACAAACCCTGGCAGCACACAGTCCCAGGTTTCCAAAGAGACATTTGTTTCTGGCTATTTGGAGACCCAGTTTCTTCAACTCCACTTTCACACACTGCTCTCAGATGCATCATTTTAAAAAACCTAGTTCTCAATCCGGGGGTCCCCCAGCTCATAAGCTCTGAGGGGCCCCTCAGTCAGAGGACACCTGGCTTTGCTACTCTTGCCCACCCTTCCTTCAGCCCCCTTGGACCACCCATCCTTCATCTCACCACCTCCCGGACGACCCAACACACTTCTCCCCGACGCTGAGCCGCCACGGCACGCGTGTGTGCGCGCGCGCCCATGTGTGTTTGCCCGGGGCAGGAGAAGCGGGTCTTGTGAAAAAAAATCTAGAGAGCGTTTCACGTGTGCTCTATCCGGCACACCTTACCCCCTCCGCCTTATTTTTCCACAGCACTTACGACATCGCAACCCTGGGTAGCTGAGCAGTTAATTCATTTACTGCCCACCTCCCTCACTAGAACGTAAGCTCCATGAGGGCAGGGAGTTTTCTCCGTTTTGTTTGCTGCTGCTTCTCTGGCATCTTAGAACAGGGCCTGGCACAGAGAGGATGACGCTCTGTATTAAGAGTGGCATGAATGAGTGAATCCCTTGTACAGGCACCTCACCTCTGTGAGTTACTATCACCTTCGAGGTGGGAGCTGAGGCTCACAAAGCTTAGGTGAGCTGCCCGGGGCCCTCAGCTACTGAGTGGCAGGGCCGGCACCTGAATCCAGGCCTCCTGCCGTGAAAGTACACGTTCCTTCCACTCCCTTCCATCACCACCGACCCAACACAGAACTGTTCACGCAACCTTCTGTTGACTTGCTGAGGATACCTTGTGTAATTCCAGAAGCAGGAGGTGGGAATTTGTTAGCTCGCCCAGTCCCTACTCATTCAGGGGTAGGACCCAGGCCCCCGAAAGCAGCCTGGTACTCCACACCTAGATCTCATGAGGGAGCCGCACCCCCTGAGGGGGGAACAGATCCGAGAAGCCTGCTTCAGGGACATCCCTGGGGGCTGAGCTCAGCCAGGGCCTGGCGGCCTGTGCCCAAGCCCCACCGCTTTATTCCACGGGCCAGAGGCCTTGAGCTTACCATGGATTCGCTGATAAGCAGCAGCAGCAGGGCTTCCTCAATGTTATCCTTCGGGCAGTGGAGGCTGGAAGACACAGATGGCAGCCTGGCTCCAGCAAGGCCCTCCGAAGCAGCGCGGCTGGCCTGCCACGCCGGCCCTTCTGCCCCGGAGTCAGCACCAGCCCTGGTAAGGTGACCTTCTCCTGCATAATTCACAGGCACTGGATCCCACCTGCAGCTCTTTATCATGCCCCAGAGTCATGGATCTGAAAGCCTACGGTGGGCGAGGGCTGGAAATCCTGCGATGCTCTTGAGGGGGATGTCCCTTCCAGCCCCCAGCACTGCAAGAAGTGGCTGGGGCCAGCAGCAGACAAGAGCGAGAAGGACGCTCACAGACCCCCACCTTCGATTACTGGCACAAACACGACAGACGGTGCATTAAGACCATTAGGAAGGCAGGTACCCCCCTCCCCCCGCCCGCCAAATAATTTGTTTGGCCTTTGGGTGCCTTAGAGGACGCCCCCTCAACCCCCCCACCCCAAGACCTGCCTTCTCTAGTCTATTTGGCTCCTGTTGCTTCTGAAGAGCCTGCCTGGCAGGGAGCTGGGCGGCGGCTTCAGGAGAGCGAGGGGCTGCCGGTGGGGACCGAACCCTGGGGACGGTGGCCTGAGCCTGGCGTGGTCCCCAGAGCAGATAGGCTTACTTGTCTCCTTCGTAGAGTTGAGGTTTCCGCAGGGCCTGTGTGATGAAGGAATTCTCCTCCTTGCTCATGAACTCGGGCAGAGGGTGGGACAGGGGGCTCCAGTAGCATTCCTCACTCAGGGAGTGCAGCAGGACCCCTGCCAGGTGCTTGGCTGCCATCTGGCAGAGAGGGAGGAACTCAGATGCAGGCACGTACTGGGGTGCCCGGCCGCGGCCTGCCGTGCCCTCCACCCACCATCCAGGCAAATCTGCCTGCTTGCAAATTGCTGCCCCTCCAGGAGGTCCACCACTGTGCCCCAGGGAGCCCCCTTGCTTCCCTGTATCTCCAGCACTGAGCTGCCCCACCCCTTCTGTTGGCCTGTGATGGCTCCAACTTCATCTTTTGTCCTCTCTCTTCTCCTAGACAAGAGGTACATTTCCTCCTCCTCCTGGCCCCATGGAGCCCAGCACGGCTCTGAGTATTCATAGCCCTTGCAGAGCATAAAGCCCTCAGCGCAAGCAGCTCTCTCCACCAGATACCTTTCTGATATTTGACCGAAAAGTCTAGAGTGAGAGGCAGCTGTGGCTCTGATTAGGGGTAGAAGCCTAAGAAGGTAGGCCTGAATTGGGGCAGGAAAGCAAACCAAGGTTATTTATTAAGATCATAAACAAATCCCTAAGAATTAGCACACCACCTTGCTAGGAAGGGATGACAGGAGGTTTCAGCATTGATCTAACACGAGGGGCTATGTGCAGTGCTGTGATGAGAAGGATGCTGAGGGTGTGTCCCAGGCTTGGAGGAGAAGAATGCTGAGATTGACTAGCAATGTCTGCCATGAGCATGACAGGGAGAGGAGACACACACACTCGACATATTGTTATCCCTGATTCAGAGGCTGCCTGCTAGGATTTCTGCTGCCTCCCACTGAAATCAACCCCTGAATAAACCAGCCACAGCCAGCACCCAGCCCTGGGGCCTCCTACATTACCACTTTGAAGTTCTGAGTTGCTTTGGTCTCCACAGTGCGTAGGACCTCCCGGAGTTCTCTCATGCCTTTCACGATGTTCCTAGCGGGAAGACAGTAGAAGTAGGGTCATTACCAGCCTAGTTCCCACAAAGACATCCTCATCAAACCTGCAGACACTAGGAGGAGCCTGCCCATTTGAGTGTTATTTGAAAACATCCAATAATTGGTATGAAAGGTCAGAATTGTAACACCAGGATCCTAGAGGCCCAGGACATCAGTGATCAAAGAACAGAAAGGATCCTTCTCCACCGAAGCCCTCTAGAAACCCAGGCCTCCAGTTTACCACCAGAAACAGACCAAGATCAAGTATTTCAAACAAGATGTTATCTTGGCCCAAGTGCTTTGGGCTGGTGCCAGACTTTCTGACTTCAGTCAACCTCAAATTCTCCATCTTCAGGCTTCCCTGGTGGCTCAGTGGTTAAGAATCCGTCTGCCAATGCAGGGGACACGGGTTCAAGCCCTGGTCCGGGAAGTTCCCACACGCCGTGGAGCAACGAAGCCCGTGCACCACAACTAGTGAGCCTGCACTCTAGAGCCCGTGAGCCACAACTACGGATGCCCGCGTGCCTAGAGTCCGTGCTCCGCAACAAGAGAAGCCACCGCAATGAGAAGCCCACGCACCACAATGAAGAGTAGCCCCCGCTCGCCGCAACTGGAGAAAGCATGCACGCAGCAAGGCGGAGCCAACGCAGCCAAAAATAAATAAATAAAAAATTAAAAAAATCATATTAGGGCTTCCCTGGTGGTGCAGTGGTTGAGAATCCGCCTGCCGATGCAGGGGACACGGGTTCGTGCCCCGGTCCGGGAAGATCCCACATGCCGTGGAGCGGCTGGGCCCGTGAGCCATGGCCGCTGGGCCTGTGCGTCCGGAGCCTGTGCTCCGCAACGATGGAGGCTGCAACGGTGAGAGGCCCGCGTACCGCAAAAAAAAAAAAAAAAAAAAAAAAAAAAATCATATTAAAAACGCTATTAATGAGATTTAAAAAAAATTCTCCATCTTCATCTGCCCCATCCGGTCTACACTGGAATCCACCCTCACCTCTCAATCCCTACCACCAGGGCCCTAGACTGGCCTGCATCACCTGGGGCCTAGATGACAGTGACAGCTGGTCTCACCCCCTCCAGTCAGCTCTCTGTGCCTTAAAGTCATTTGCAGGCTTTTTAAAGCGTGATCCATAGTAAGAAATACACCTGACACTGCAACCCTGTATATATGCACACACTGCTTACATAAAACTGAAGTTAAGTTTCCTGATATATTACCTATCTCTACTATGTGCAATGTAACCCACTCTGATATTTTCTATTTTATGTCTCCCACTGCTTCCCCATTTAAAAAATGCTGGCGGCAGCCCTCTACACAGACCTTGCAGCCCACTGATGGGTGTGGCCTGAGTGTGAAAAACAACTCCCATTGCCTCTTGAGGGCTCTACCTGACATGCAAAAGTCATCTTGTTCCTTCCCATGTTGGCCTTTCGTCGGTGTCCCAGGCTTACAGAATTCAGTCTAGGCCCTCAGTACGGTGTCCCAGGGCTGTCGGGTCTGCCCCTTGCCTCTCTCCCATCTCATCTCCCACCACTCAAGTCCTTTCTGAACAACCGTCCACAGTTCCCTATGTCAAGTCTTGGAACAGGCTTCCCCCACTGCCTTAAAGAGCCCTTCCCCTACTCATCCTTAAAAAAACCTGTGTTTTTACACATCACTTTCCAACATCACTTCCTCCTTGCAGCCTTCCCTGGGCCCCTCCCCATACCCACCCCTCCTGACTGCATAGCTCTTGCCCCGTGTTAAGTCCTCTTTTGAAGCAAGCATGGCATTGCAGTCATTTTCCATTTACAGGCTGACCCCTTTCCCACTGTGCACCCCCTGAGGGCAGTCTTGTTCCTGAAGCTCCGCAAATGTCAGAGGACTGCCGTCCCGCGGGGTTCCCTAGATCAATAGCTCGCAAGGGAAAGCAGAGGCTCCCAGGCCAGCAAATTTAGAAATGAAAGATCACAGAGGGTGAAAAGCCAAAGGTGGCAGCCGGGAAAGTCACGTGAGCCCCTCCTGCAGTTTTCATGAATGAAACAGATTCCTGGGGGCTCTGGAGCTTGGAGGCATAAAAGGACAGGAGATCAATTCCTTGCCTTCTGGGAACCTCTGGTTTCATACAAGCAAGCCCCAAATGTACAAACAACCAACACTATGAACTCAGACGCCTGTCTGTAAGGCAGAGACTGGAGACAAAGACCTGGGGGATAGAGTCAGAGTCACAACGATATTCCCTAGTCTGCCTAGAGCTTCTGAAGAACCAGGAGGGGCAAGCAGTACAGGGCTCCACAGGGTCCTTAGAGATGGTTCATGCCTGGGCACTGCTACTGAGGGCAGAGCTCACCTCTGTGGGCTATGCACAGCCCTCTCCCCTATAAAATCAGGTCTTCAGTTGCAGCAGCATCTCCCCGACTTCTGTCATCTGCAAACTACATCTACAATTTTTGCTACTAGCTGTACACCATCAGTGTTATTATTTTGTGTAATACTTTTCTTTATATCTTTTCTTTTTACTTCAGTACATATCTCACCTTAATCAAGCATACCTGAAATCATGGATTTGGTATACTAGTTGTTTTGTTTCAGGTTCCTCCCCCAATACACACTCAATTTAGGAATGAGAACTGCAATTTTAACAAGATCTTGTGCCTCCAAAGTTGTATATTTTTACTATTTTCAAATCTATACGGGACTCTGACATCTAAATAAGCTCCCAGGAATTCTTTAGCAAAGCAAATAATCACCTTTAGGCATCTTTTGGGTAAATCCCAGTTTTTATTGAATGCAGGTAAAGAGAAAAACCAACATAGGTTCCAGTGGCCAGGGCTAGACAGGGAGAGATCTGGGCTCCTGGACGGTGCCGACCTGTTCGGAAATGTCGGGAATGCCGCTCCGCCTCAGCTCAGCCCTCTGGGAAATGGGAAACTAGATGGGGTTTCTCCCACCGGCTTGAGTAATCCTGTCCCGGGTCTAAACTGCCAGTGCCAGGTAGAGCTGGGGCTTTTCTGAGCCCAGTGAGAGGCCAGCTTGAAAGATCTTTTTGTTCTGGTCTCTCCCACTGACCTTTCTGAGCAAAGCTGCCACTTTTAACAACATCCAAACAGGGCCTCAAACAAACCCTGGCCCAGAATCAGGCTGCATGTGGAGAAGCCAGGAGGTCATGGATTCCAACTCAAGTAAACTCTGGCTGGCCAGGAGCAGAGAAAGAGGATATGTGTATGCAGGGATGGGTCAAGGGAAACAGCTCATCTTAGGGGGGCCTCCAGGGGAGCCATGCAAGGAGGCGGCAAGCTCCCCCAGGCCCCTGGTCAGCAGTAGGCAGCGGGGCAGATTTTTCCAAAGCACTTCATCTTATCCAGTCTTTGCAACTTCTAATGAGGTTGGTGAGGGAAGCTTCACATTCCCGGGTATCAGCACAATGCTTGGAACATAGCAGGCACTCAAGAAATCATTGTGGGAACTTCCCTGGTGGCGCAGTGGTTAAGAATCCACCTGCCAATGCAGGGTACGTGGGTTCCAGCCCTGGTCCGGGAAGATCCCACATGCCGCAGAGCAACTAAGCCCATGCACCATAACTACTGAGCCTGCGCTCTAGAGCCCGCGAGCCAAAACTACTGAGCCCATGTGCCACAACCACTGAAGCCCGCGCGCCTAGAGCCCGTGCTCCGCAACAAGAGAAGCCACCGCAATGAGAAGACTGCACACCGCAACAAAGAGTAGCCCCCCTCTCAGCACAACTAGATGAACCTCACGCACAGCAACGAAGACCCAACACAGCCATAAATAAATAAATAAATAAATAAATTTATTTTAAAAAAATCATTGTGGAATAAATAAATCCTCATTTTCCAATCACAAAATTAAAGCCTGAAAGATGCCTGCCTTTTCAGGTTATCACTCACCCAAGGGGAGAGGTGGGTTCACCGCAGGTACCAAGGGGTTCAGATTTCACTTCCTTTTAACTAACAAGACCCTTGAGAAAGACAATGGCACAGTTACACTTTCCTTTCCTGGCTATTTGAACTCCAGGACTCCCTCAACTAAGTCTTTACAAAGTGCCTACTGTATACCAAGTGCCTGGATACTGTACACCAAGTGTCCTGTTCTCAACAGGCATCCAACTAATGCAAAGAGAAAGAATTAAGAGACCGAATGAATAGCTTATTCACAGCCCTGCACATAAGGAGCTCACGGCCTGTAAAATTAGACACACTCATGGTTTATTCAAGAGCTTAGCAAAATATTTTGCATACAGTAGGTGCTCAACAAATTTTGGGGGCGGTGGGGATTTTGTTGGATTTGAAACAGAGAATGAGAAAATGCATGGAATTTTTCACTGAATGGAACCTAAACAGGCTCTGGTACGTACGACACTGGCCAGAAGTCCCCATTTCAGGGCTGGCATTGCTAATTGTGTATGAGAGGTTTCTGGTCAAAGACCCAGAAATGCTCAGCCAGTTGGCAGATCCCAACAGCTAGAGGGTTGAATCAGGAGACAAGGTCAGGTGAAGTTCAAATGGTTATGAAGCTATTCCTTCTTGCCACAGACTCACATTATCAGTTTCGAAACTGATAGCTCCCTCTTCACTCCCAGCACCCGAAAAAGGCTGTGACACTTCCTTTGCAGGACACTGAAGACATCCAGGCAAGGGGAGCTTTCTAGTGAGGTGGGGTATGGGCAGTGGGTGCTGACAATAAATAAAGGCTGTGCATTAAGAGACGCTGGAAGGATGTGCTCTCTAGGATGGGCCTCAGAGGTCTCCCTGTGCCCAAAGAGGTCTCTTCTGTGACCACCAGGAGGCTCTCCTGGGCTTCACTGTTGGGTGATTCTGGCCCCTGAATGCCCGAGAGCCTTCTGTCTCGTGCCCTCCCCCAGCGCTGCAGATACTGGGTGGTTGCTAAGAATACAAAATTACTACTGACTGAACACACCCCTTATGGGGTCATACCCAACAGCAGGTTTTCTAAGGTGCCTACATACACACACACACACACACACACACACACACACACACACACACACACACGCAC
>NW_021145431.1:2667-7088 GCF_002837175.3 Physeter macrocephalus | reverse complement strand
CCGGGAAGATCCCACATGCCGCAGAGCAACTAAGCCCATGCACCATAACTACTGAGCCTGCGCTCTAGAGCCCGCGAGCCAAAACTACTGAGCCCATGTGCCACAACCACTGAAGCCCGCGCGCCTAGAGCCCGTGCTCCGCAACAAGAGAAGCCACCGCAATGAGAAGACTGCACACCGCAACAAAGAGTAGCCCCCCTCTCAGCACAACTAGATGAACCTCACGCACAGCAACGAAGACCCAACACAGCCATAAATAAATAAATAAATAAATAAATTTATTTTAAAAAAATCATTGTGGAATAAATAAATCCTCATTTTCCAATCACAAAATTAAAGCCTGAAAGATGCCTGCCTTTTCAGGTTATCACTCACCCAAGGGGAGAGGTGGGTTCACCGCAGGTACCAAGGGGTTCAGATTTCACTTCCTTTTAACTAACAAGACCCTTGAGAAAGACAATGGCACAGTTACACTTTCCTTTCCTGGCTATTTGAACTCCAGGACTCCCTCAACTAAGTCTTTACAAAGTGCCTACTGTATACCAAGTGCCTGGATACTGTACACCAAGTGTCCTGTTCTCAACAGGCATCCAACTAATGCAAAGAGAAAGAATTAAGAGACCGAATGAATAGCTTATTCACAGCCCTGCACATAAGGAGCTCACGGCCTGTAAAATTAGACACACTCATGGTTTATTCAAGAGCTTAGCAAAATATTTTGCATACAGTAGGTGCTCAACAAATTTTGGGGGCGGTGGGGATTTTGTTGGATTTGAAACAGAGAATGAGAAAATGCATGGAATTTTTCACTGAATGGAACCTAAACAGGCTCTGGTACGTACGACACTGGCCAGAAGTCCCCATTTCAGGGCTGGCATTGCTAATTGTGTATGAGAGGTTTCTGGTCAAAGACCCAGAAATGCTCAGCCAGTTGGCAGATCCCAACAGCTAGAGGGTTGAATCAGGAGACAAGGTCAGGTGAAGTTCAAATGGTTATGAAGCTATTCCTTCTTGCCACAGACTCACATTATCAGTTTCGAAACTGATAGCTCCCTCTTCACTCCCAGCACCCGAAAAAGGCTGTGACACTTCCTTTGCAGGACACTGAAGACATCCAGGCAAGGGGAGCTTTCTAGTGAGGTGGGGTATGGGCAGTGGGTGCTGACAATAAATAAAGGCTGTGCATTAAGAGACGCTGGAAGGATGTGCTCTCTAGGATGGGCCTCAGAGGTCTCCCTGTGCCCAAAGAGGTCTCTTCTGTGACCACCAGGAGGCTCTCCTGGGCTTCACTGTTGGGTGATTCTGGCCCCTGAATGCCCGAGAGCCTTCTGTCTCGTGCCCTCCCCCAGCGCTGCAGATACTGGGTGGTTGCTAAGAATACAAAATTACTACTGACTGAACACACCCCTTATGGGGTCATACCCAACAGCAGGTTTTCTAAGGTGCCTACATACACACACACACACACACACACACACACACACACACACACACACACACACACACACACACACACACACACACACACACAGCAGAAAGGGAGAGTGTCTTCATAAGGCCGCACAACCTGCCAAGCCCTGGGCAACTCCCTCAGAAAACACTCTCTTCTCTGTTGTTTGGTTTTGGTACGATGAGCATATATTGCTTTAGTGATTAAAAAAATTTTTTTTAAGAGCATGCACAAAACATCCAGCCCACCTGGTTCAACACACATGGCCCGAGCTCACTCTCAGCCCTGAGCCAAGAATGGGCTCTGTAGGTCGAGCGAGGAGAGAAAAAAACCACCCCAAAGAGAAATGGCCTCTTGCCTGCTATGGTGGAAGGAGCCAAGTTGGCGCATGTTCTTTTTTTTTTTTTTTTTTTAATTTATTTATTTTTGGCTGCTTTGGGTCTTCGTTGCTGTGCACAGGCTTTCTCTAGTTGCGGCACACGGGCTTCTCATTGCGGTGGCTTCTCTTGCTGCAGAGCACAGGCTCTAGGAGTGCAGGCTTCAGTAGTTGCAGCACGTGGGCTCAGTAGTTGTGGCTTGTGGGCTGTAGAGCGCAGGCTCAGTAGTCGTGGCCCATGGGCTTAGTTGCTCTGCGGCATGTGGGATCTTCCTGGACCAGGGCTCGAACCCGTGTCCCCTGAATTGGCAGGTGGATTCTTAACCACTGCGCCACCAGGGAAGCCCCGGCTCATATTCTTTTCTTGGGAGATACTCAGAGACCCGGTCCCAGTGAGGTCAGGGTCATCAACAGATTCCCTGGCATTGCATCACCCCCAGGTGTCCCCTGCTGCCTCACCCCTGCGCTGCTTCGTGCAAAGGAGAACCAAGCCTCCCTCACAGCCAAGACCCTGGGTCCAGCAACCATCAACCCCGAAGCCCAACAGAAAGCTGCCTCCTGGCAGGGGCATCCGCAGAACTGCCTGGGGCGAGGCTCCAACCAGAGTCCTCGGCTGCCCCCTGGTGGCAATGAGGGGAAGCGGACCCCAGGTAGGGGCCTCCCAACTCCTGACTTTCAGGCCAGCACTTTCAATCCCAGGTCAATTAGGAAGAGCAAGGGGCAGGAGTCAGCTGGTGGAATTAACTGCTGGATCAATAGGGCAAGGCCCTTGGGAAAAATGAACGTCCCTCAGACAATGAATAAGTGGGCAGCATAAGGGAGGCCCAGGCCTCACCAAAGCTCAGAATTAAAGGAGAAGCACTGTCTGCAGGCCAAGAAAACGTCACCCACATTACACAGTGGAGAACACCACACTCTTTAAATTATGTCAAATCCTCAACTGGAGGGACAAGTTGGACCCTGGGAAGAGCACTGCTTGTGGCCATCTGGCCCCTGGGGCTGAGCACCCCATTCTCAGCAAGGGCTCCTCTGGGGCCTCTGGAACCTGGGTCCACCCCATGCCCACATGGGAGTGAGCTCAGGCTCTCAGGTTATAGCCCAGAATCTGTGAAGCAGATCCCACCACCTCTTCCTGTTCTTCAGGCCCTAAGGAACCTCTTCTAACACCCAGCAGCGCCTGAGCCCCGGGGGCTCCATTCCACTTGGCCCCCCAGGATGAAATGTCTCTTTAGAGTCCACCCGGTCCCAGGCAGCACTCGCACCTCTCTGCCTTCTTTTCCTCTAGTACAGAGCACTGTCCATCGTCAACACCTGGATCCCACATTGTCATTTCCCCACTGGGACGTGAGCTCCGTGAAGTGGGTCCTCATCCTGCCCTGGGCAGGGGGCCTGACACCCCGTGGGCTCTCGGAGGCCAGCTGGGAAATGAGCTGCTGGGCTTTTCCACCTTAGCGCCATCTCCCCTACTGGGTTGTGACCTCTCTGAACACAGGGAAGGGTTTCTCCCCAACCCTTCCCAAACACCGCAAGAGCCCAGGCAAGTGCGGGTGAGTTTAACCTGCAGGAAATGGCTCTGGAGCCCTTTAAAAGACTCTCCAGAGCTGCCCTGGAGAAGGTGACCCAATATCAGACGTTTGCATCCCAATCTCCCCCTGACCTCCTGCCTCTCACACCTTGGGCTAAGACAGTGGTTCTCAAGTGGGGGCGATTTTGCCTCCTACCCCCAGCCCAGGCCACTTTTCAGTGTCTGGAGACATTGTTGGTTGTCACACTTGCGGGGTGGGGTGTTCTACTGGCATCTATTAGGTGGGGGCCAGGGATGCTGCTAAAACCTACAGTGTACAGGACAGGCTCCCACAACAAAGGAGATCTGGCTCAAAACATCAGCAGTGCTGAGGCTGAAAAACCCTGGGCTAAGGTGACCTTTTTTTTTTAACTTCCTAATAATGACAAATGTATAAGAAAAATACTGGAACCGGTGATTCACCCAGGAAGATGTAACTTTGACCTGAAGACCATGATACATAATTATAGGAGCTCACTGATGCAGACCTACTGTGGGTGGGTGGTATCCTGGGCCCAGGACGATGTAATGAGCATGGCCTCGGGCTGTGGGGTTGCGCGGACACAGTTTGGCACCAGGCTCGCTGGCAATACCACCTGTTAGCCTTGTGACCTTGCGCAAGTTACTTAACCTCTCCTTCAGGAAAATGGGGATATTACTAGTTCCAACTTCACAGGATTACACGTAAAGGCATTAGCATTCTGCCTGACATGCAGTAAGTATTCAACAATATTAGCTACTATCAAGAGGAAAGGTGTAAAGAAATTATTTAAAGCCCACACAGGCACCCAGGGCTACTTTATATATGTCACATTCCAGGGCCACCACTGGGCTGTATGTGTTCACAGGAAACTGAGAGAGGGGCTGAGTTGTTCCCACGTGTCCTGGGAACTGCTCCTCATATTCAGGCTTTCAAATATTTGGGCTGTTTGCTTGGAAAGAAATGATGATCCAGTTTCCATTCCTCTTTATTTGGGAATAAAGGGCGGGGGTGGGGAGGGAGTCAGCATCAGCTTTTTTTTTTTTTTTTG